>NC_133658.1:57793758-57966258 GCF_037893015.1 Macrotis lagotis
AATTTTATGTTGTTCAATTGGGCTTTACTCTTCATGACCCCATTTGGGATTTCCTTGGCAAAGATACTTGGAGTGGTTTGCCTTTTCCTTCTCCAACTTATTTAATAGATGAAGAAACTGAGACAAATAGGGTGAAGTAACTTGTCCAAGGTCATAGAGCTAGAAGTGTATGAAATTGAATTTGAACTCAGGTCCTCTTGAATTCAGGTCTAGCATATTACCCCCTGTGCCATTTAGCTGCTTCAATTTTTAAAAAGATGCAATAAAATAAAATAATATGGTTGGACTGTATGGCCTCTTTTTCGAACCTATGGGCTAAGGTGAAAAAGCAGTGGTGGATGGACCTGAGCACTCCCTAGAATAAGAAGAGTGTAGACAAACTAGGCTAGAGGTTCTGAGCCTTTTTGAGGGGGTGGGGAGGTCACAGACCCCTTTGGCAATTGGGGGAAGCTGAGGCTTCCTCCTCAGAAGAATGTTTTTATCTTTTTTACTTTTTTAATTGATATTTTATTTTTTCCAGTTACATGCTTTAGTATCCACCATGCCACCTAGCTGCCCTAGGTCCTTAACAAATATTTATTTAAATAAAGGTTAAATAAATAAAGGCTAGGGCAGCTAGGTGGTGCAGTGGATAGAGCACTGCTCTTGGAGTCAGGAGGATGGGAGCCTCAGATACTTAACACTTTACTAGCTGTGAGACTGGGTAAGTCACTTAATCCTGATTGCCCCCATCCAGGACCATCCCCAGTAGTCCTGATTCATATCTGGCCACTGGATCCAGATGACTCTGGATGAGAAAATGAGGCTGGTGACTTAGCACAGGACCCCCTCATTCAAATCAATGTCAAAGCATTGCCTTCATGATGTTGGGGTCTTCTTCAAAAAATGAAGGATCAACATAATTTAAATAATGTATTTTTTCCTGATCTAAATTCACAGACCCCCTAAAAATAAGCAAAGTGCTAATTGTGCTGTTATTATTAGTCCCCTCATCCCATACTTTTTACAGATGAGGACCCTGAAGGGATGAAGAGACTTATCAGAATTCACACAGTTAGCATCCAAGGTGGGATTTGAACCTTATTTCTCTGGTTTACATATGAAGGTTCTTTGACTGAGTCTCTGCTTGGGTCAGACAAGGTCAGACTGGGGTGGGCGTTTGATTTCCTTTTCTTTACTCCCTCCTTTAGAACTGCTTACCCAGGGGGCAGCTAGGTGCACAGTGGATAGAGCACCGGCCCTGGAGGGCCTGAGTTCAAATCCGGCCTCAGACAGTTAATTGCCTAGCTGTATCTTGGACAACTCACTTAATCCCATTGCCTTGCAAAAACCAAAAAAAAAAAAAAAGAAAGAAAGAAAGAAAGAAAGAAAGAAAAAAAGAAAAAAGAACTGCCTGCCCAATCAGCAGAGTGTCACCAAGGGTAACCCAGCAAAGGGAGGTGGAAGGATTTTAGAGGGGGGTGTTGCTGCTGCTGCTGCTATAATTCCATTAAACTCCACAGCAACTGGACAGACAGCCCTGGGAGCTTCCAATTCTGTCCTGCAAACAGGCAGTTTTTATCTTGCACAACCTCCAGGTTTCATCTGCTGACCCATTCCCCAGACCAGAAAGAGCTTCTGGTGGGAGGTAGCTCCAGCCAGGGCTTGGGGAAGGCAGCCCAGTCCCATCTGGCCCTGCCCACTGCCCTACCTAGGCCAGCCCCACCTGATCCCACCCTGGCCAGCCCAACCCTACCTGCCTAGTCCCGCCCCTCAGCCTCACCTGGCCAGCCCTGCCCCAGCCCAGCCCAGGCTGCTGTGTCTAGGCGTCCAAATGGCAAGAGCAGAGCACCCCTCCACAGTGGTAGGGCCCAGCTCAGGCTGGAACTGCTGCCTGCCTGGGAATACTCATTAATTATCTAATCTCCCCTTTATGTTTAATTTACAGGCTTTGGCGGCTCCAGCCATATGTTTCTTTTGTTGCCATTGCCTCTTTGTTGTGGTAGGCCCAGCCTGAAGCCCCGATTTGTCCCTGACTTAGAAATATCCCTGCCATGAACAGACCTCAGGAAATCCACTTTCAGATCCTTTCAAGAATGTGTGTGGCTGCTGCCCCACTAACTGGTTTCCCCTCCTGATTTTGCAGATTTCAGGGAGACTGGCATTTTTCTTAGTTACACATCCCATCACAACCCCTCACAGATACACAGACCTCTGCACCTCAGTTTCCTTTTTTGTAAAATGGGGGGACTAGACATGGGCCAGAGTCCTTAACCTTTTGTTATAGATCATGTACAGCTTTGGTAATCTGAGGAAGCCTAAGGATCCCTCGCAGTGATTTTTTAAAAAGCTTAGAACATGTAAAATTCCAGAGGAAACCAATTCTAGATATTGAAACCTAGTGATCAAAAAATAAAACAACAAAAGTAGCACCAGGTTCACAGAAGTCGGGTTCAGAACCCCTGGGTTGGATAATCCCTAAGGTTCATTCCAGTTCTGACATTATTGTGTCCTAGGCTGGTTTGTTTCAGGTCTGACAGCCCATATTCTCAAACTGTTCTGTTGGACCATCTCCATTAGAACTAAATGGGGAGCATGCATCTTCTCTTCCTGGATCTAGGTCTCCAGATCCCTTCCTAGATCATTTCTAGACCTGGCTGCATTCCTCTTCAACCTTTTCCCTTACCCCCATACCCATTTTTCTTTTGTCTTTAAGAATTAATAGGGATGGGGCGGCTAGGTGGCGCAGTGGATAGAGCACCCTGGAGTCAGGAGGACCTGAGTTCAAATGCAGCCTCAGACACTTAATAATTATCTAACTGTGTGGCCTTGGGAAAGTCACTTAACCCCGTTGCCTTGCAAAAACTTAAAAAAAAAGAGTTAATAGGGAGGGTGGCTAGGTGGTGCAGTGGATAAAGGAGTACCTAAGTTCAAATCCAGCCTCAGACACTTAATAATTACCTAGCTGTGTAGCCTTGGGCAAGTCACTTAACCCCATTGCCTCGCAAAAACCTAAAAAAAATTAGGAAAAAAGAGTTAATAGGGAGCCCCCCCCCCCACCATGTGGCACCTGGGTCAGATCACCCCCTCATCCTTTCTTCTCTCATTGATTTTCAAACAACAGGGCCTACTTTCCTGATGGACCTGTTACTCTTTCACCTTCCATCCCAGTGGTTTTGGTTTGGTTTGGTTTGGGGCCAGGTAGGGCAGGGAGGCAACCTTCTGAGGACTGAATTGGGGAGAAGGGTGTGGACCCTGTTCTCCTTTCCCAGTGGCCTCTCTTGATTGGTTTTGCCTGCCCAGACCAGGGCTGCGGAGGAAGCGGCAGACAGAGAGGCGGGAGACATGAAAGAGTCAGATGTCTGGCACTTGGTGTCTGATGTAGCCCTGTGGGAGCTGAACTCTTTGTTCTGGGGTGAAGGGAAAAGGGAGCTCTCACTGACTCAGCTGCTGCTGCCTTTGATAATCCTCAGTGCTTTCTTTTTTCTGCCTCAGAACTCATTGCTGAACAAGGGTCCACTATTTCAAGGTTTTTCTTCTTTCTCTGACTTCTCACTAGTTTTTTTTTTTTAAAAAAGCTCCCTAACCCCCATCACAGATAACAGGGAGAAACACCATCAGAGATTCTCATTGGGAAGGAACTTAGGGGATTCTTTAGGTCACACCTCTTATTTTACAGATGTGGAAACTGAGTCCCAGAGGAACTAAATTATTTGTTCAAAGTACAACATAAGGACTAGACCCAAGATGTTAGTAGTATAGAGATCTCCTTAAATGAGGAAATTACCTTTTCCAATGTAGGTCAGAATTGCCTAGAGCACAGAGGGTAAGTGATTTATCCAGAGTCACACATATCTTATATGTCAGGGGTAGAACTCAGACATATGTTCCCCAGGCTTGCTCTCTATCTGTAAGGTCATTGATTCAAATTGCATTGTCCTTTTCACTATACCTTATCCAGAACCCTTAAGAAATTTGCTGTTGGTGTGTTTGAAAAAAAAAAGAAAGGGAATCTTTTGGGGGATTTTTTTTGTGTTTGGGGGCTGTCCCTTTCTGAGTGAGCAATTTTTCTAGCCCTGAGAGTTAAAAACTACAGACATAATTATTTAACTTTGGAGTCTTATCTTCATTGACTATCATAGACATAGTCCATATTTAAGGCTTTGCAAAAAAACTTTACATATATTATCTTGTTTGCTCTTATCTACACATTTCAGGGACTATTCTCTGGCTAACATGAGTATAAAAAACTAGTGGTTATCTTGCTTTCCTGTCTCAAACCCACCCCTTTTTTCCCCTTTGATAATAATTTATGGCTTCTTGGTGGGACTTTGATAGGGAGGGAAAGCCAAAATGAGCCATCAGTTCTTGACTTTAGCAGGGAATTTTCTGGCCCCTTTTCATGAAAGAACAGAATTTAATTTAGCCTCTGGGGTGTGTTAGATAGCCTGCTTCACTCATTTGGAAAGATGCCACTGCCTCCTGCCAACTACTTATCTCTCAGAGTGCAAACCCAAGGCCCTGACCAGTCAGAGTGGACTTTTGTAGTAAAAGAAGACTCTAATAGAGATTACTGGCACCAGAGGAAACCAGCATCTCTTAAGTCAGGACCCCACTCTTCGGTGAGGAGTTGGACTCCAAGGGATGAGGAAAGGATAAGACATGAGATGGGCTGCCGACATAAGTTTAGCAGAAATAGTTAAACTTGCATCCCATTCATACAAAAAAGAGAAATTGGCCTTTGTTTGGTGATCTTTCAGACTTCTAGTGTTTTAAAAAATTGTGGCACCTTTTGAAACTCCTCCTACCAGGATAAAACCACTTTAATTCAGATTTCACTGATTTGTAGGGTTTTGATCATTAAAGGAGGCCTCCTACTGAAAGTTACCTTTCTACTTACTATGCATGAAAAGGGGTTTGTTGGGTGAAATTAATAGCAGAAACATGATTAGAGGGGAATAGTTAACCTTTTCAAGGAATGACATTTTTTGAAGATTTTGGTAGCAGGTGGTTTGTTTACATATTATTACTATGCTAAGTACCATTCTTATCTGTTCATTAAAGTAGGCCCCAAAGGACCTTCTAGAGAATATCTATACAGTTTAATAAATGCAGTAGGTAAATTAAATATGTTTAAAATTGAATTGAATACAGGTCTAACTTTCTGTAAGTTGGTATAGAGTTGGAAAGGGGAAAGACTGCATTTAACAATAATAATGATCATCGCTGCCATTTTTATAGTCTTTACTATGTACCAGACACAAATATTGTCTTTACAAATCTTATCTCATTCAGTCCTCAGAACAACCCTGGGAGAACAACCCATTTTACAGATGAGGAAACTGAGGCTGAACACTAGTCAAGTGACTTGCCCAAGGTTACTCAATTATTAAGTACCTGAGGCTAGCTTTGGACTTAGATCTTCCTGAGTTCAGGTCCAATGCTCTATGATAATAATTAAAATCATGTTGTTGAATTGTTTCAGTTGTGTCTGACTCTTGCTGACCTCATTTGAGGTTTTCTTGGCAAAGATGCTGGAGTGACTTGCCATTTCCTTCTCAAGCTCATCAGACAGATTGAGGATACTGAGCCAAATGGGGCTTCCCATTGCCATTGAATAAGAATTCAAGAGATTTTCTCATTATATTCTTACCTAGAACCAAGAATGCAGATAGGAATCAGACCTGTGATTTCATTGGTACAAGGCACCTGAAGGGGGTTAGGGATGGGGAAGGAGATGGTCTCTGGCTACCAATGCAAATCAGAAACTTCTCTGTCACATAATCTTAGAGGATTACTATGTTACTACGTCACTATGTTTTGTACCTCAGAAAGTTTATGTATGTCACAGAATTACTATGCTGCTAGATCATTATGTTAAGTGACTTGCCCAGGGTCACACAGTCTGTATTGCAAAGGCAGAATTTGAATCCAGAACTTCCTGAATTGAGGGGTAGACTCTCTCTCCATGTGATATCTCAGGGAGACAAAAAAGTAACAACTCCCAAACTATGATAGTGCTCCATATGGCATCTAGGTATTTTCAACTTGGTTTTTATTCTATTAACATTTTCTTTGGAAATCTGACTAAGGTTTTGTTTAGAGTGATAAATGAGTAGGAAAAGACTGGGAACAGTCTTCCCAGTCTTTTCCTACCCATTAATCACTCTAAACAAAACCTTAGCCCCAAGGCCACCCCAAGGATTTTTATGTTGTTGCTAAGAAGGTCAAGATCATAGAACATGAATAAAAGTGTTTTTGTCCAGTAAGCATGGCTATTAAAGGCATATTAAAAACAAGCCACCAAAGGATGTCCTGCAAAGCTGTACCAGGAAGAATGGGGACAGAACTGCTGGTATTGGAATCTCAATTTTGCTTTCCTTGGCTCACTCACAACCATGCCCTTCTCCAGGGTTCCCTAGGCCTCTGTCCAGGGAGGAGTTATCCAAACTTCAGGAAGGCTCTTTTCCTTATGGAAGGAGATCCAACTTAAGAGAAAGCAAATGTATTTATTGGGTTTTGTTACAAAGCAATTGGTAGCTAGGTGGCTCTGAAAATAGAGTGCTGGACCTTGAGTCAGGAAGATTCATCTTTCTGAGTTCAAATCTGGCCTCAGACAATAGGTAGGTAACCCTAGGCAAGTCACTTATCCCTATTTGCCTCAGTTTCCTTATCTGTCTGATGAGCTGGAGAAGAAAATGGCATCTTTGCTGAGAAAACCCCAAATGGGGTCACCTAGAATTGGACATGATAAAAAAAAAATGACTGAACAACAGCAATCATTAACTTGGAATAAGCAACTCATTATGTTGAAGTGTTTCCCTCTAGGGTTTCTCACTGGAGTTCTTTCATTTTTTGCAACCATAGAGTTTGGGCAAAATAAGGAGGCTTCAGTATGTCACTGGAGATTTCTCCTTGTAAACCAAGAATTGATAAAGGCACTTGTTTCCTTGGCAGCATTTGCAGAACTCAAGGGCTTGGATTGTACTTATCAGTGGGGAGAAAAAATGGAGTTACTTTGAACCTCTTGAGTACAAAGGGTGTGTATCATAGAATCTCAAGTCTCTCATCTAGCACAGGTGGGTGTTATCTTGGGAAGAATACCAGAGGCTGCAGGTATAGAGGCATACTAATGCACTGTGGGAGAGAAGGGGGGAAGCTTTGAAGTGGTCCAATTATCCTAGAAAACAATTTGAAACCTTATTAAAATGGTCAGTAAACTGTGTATATCCTTTACCCAGGGTCGTAGAGCCACATAGCCACAAGGAAGTCAAAGATGAAGGAAATGATTCAACATAATCAAAAATATTCAAAGCAATATTTTGAGATTTTTTTCCTTCGGTGGTATAAAGAATTAGAAAATATTGGAGTGGTTTGCCATTTCCTTCTTTAGCTCATTTACTGGATGAGGAAACTGAGAGAAAAGGGTTAGGTGACTTGCCCAAGGTCACACAGCTAAGAAGTGTCTGAAGTCAGATTTGAATTCAGGAAGATGAGTCTTCCAGACTGCAGGTCCAGCATTACATTTGCTATCCACTGATGGTCACTATCTTCCATTCTGGCTATTCAGAGAGTTTTCTCTGAGCATGGACAGGCAAAAACAGTAAATGAAAAAATGTGACCCTCACCACTCAGATTTATGCTGGTTATCAAAATGACATTCTGACTCATTTTGACCTGAAAAGAAAAAAATACAGTGTCAGTTTAGTTCATATTTGGAAAATTTATTTTAAAATCTATCAATCATCAAACCCATAAGATTCTCAACTTTAGTTCAGAGCCCCCAGTTAGGATTTAAAAAGAATAAAACCTGAGAGAGGTCAGACCTCAATAACAGTCCTAACACTGTTTTCCATTTCTTCAGTGTTCCCCTCTATGTAAAGTAACTGACTCTCAGAGCAGTTAAAACTCATGTTATTTTTATCTAGGAAAAGCCAGGTTGGGTTTTAATTAAAACAGAAGGTACAAACATGGCCTTAAAGAACAGAAAAGCTTTGGAATAAGTGTCTGTCTTAGCAAGAAAATGGGAAAACAGTCTCTTTTCAGATATTAATTTTCTCAAAGGGAAAGTCAGTCACCACTGATGGATGGTTCAGATACCCATTCAAGCCTCTGAAAATGGAGACAGGTACAGTGCTCAGGAGCTCAAGGGCCAGGCAGTGACCTACAGACATCTGTGATACCTCTTTGATCAACTTTCCTAGTGTCTAGTCTCCTAATTCGGCTACTATTGTATTTCCTCTCTCCCTTGAAATTTTGACCACTGCTGTTCTTGTTGAAGCTTCTTCCACAGCTTCATTTATTTATTTATTTATTTGTTTGTTTGTTTGTTTGTTTCTTTATTTTACTATAGCTTCTGCTCCTTAGAGAATTTCTCAATCTTTTCCTAGGTAGGAAGAAGACACATTCTTTGAAAGTTTTTCTTTTAAAAATTACATCTCACAGAAACCCACAGTCAGACTCTACTGAGTCCATCTCAGAAGTTGCACATATATATAAATTGATCCAAATAAAATAAAGATAACTATTTGCACAATATTTGCAATAATCTAAACAAATTACCTAACATTCAAAATAATATAAAGGTAAATAACTTTGAAAGACTTTGGAACTTTGATCCATTCAGAGACCAGTCTTGACTTGCAAGACCTCATGACGTAGTGAATGTGACTTGAACTCAGGAAGACCTGAGTTCTAATCATTTTTAGCTCAGAGCAGCCTGCTAGGCTTAAAAACAACCGTTGTGGGGGGGGGGGGGGAGAATAAACTAGTATATTAGAGAGTTCAGACCTTCAATTTTAACCATTATTATTCAATATTAGTCATTATTAGCAGCTAGGTGGTACTGTGGATAGAGCACTGACCTTGGAGTCAGAAGGACAGGAGTTTGAATTTGACCTCAGACAATTGACTCTTATTAGTTGTGTGACTTTGGGCAAGTCATTTAGCCCTTATTGCTTTGCATCCAGGGCCAACTCCAATTGACCTGAATCATATCTGGCCACTAGTCCCAGATGGCTCTGGAGGAGAAATTGAGGCTGGTGACTTAGCAAATCCCTTCACTCAAATCCACTTCATGTGCTTTTCTTGGCATCACCTTCCTGATCACCTTCTTTGAAAATGAAGGACCACATTATCTTAGTCATTACCAGCTATGTGATTGTGGACAAGTCATTTGATCTCTCTCTTCATCTGTTTATTTTTTTTTTAATTTAAGGCAATGAGGTTAAGCTACTTGCTCAAGGTCACACAGCTAGGTGTCTGAGGTTGGATTTGAACTCAGGTGCTCCTGACTCCAGGACATGGATCTGTTTCTTAATCTTCATAAAGATTTGAACTAGAAGACCTCTGAAGTCCTTTCTAACTCTAAACTTAAGAACCCATAACTTTGGAATTGATAATAAAGCATACCTTATGGTCTCCCCTTTCCCCCTTCCCCTTCTTGGCAGAGAAGTCAGGATGATAGATGTACATTGAGATATCCATTTTAAAAACATGACCATCTTGGGGGTAAGGGACAAGGGTGGCAGGAATTGAAAGTAAAGTTTTAAAAAAGAGAGCAAGAATAATTTTAAAAGAAAGAAGAGCTCTTGACTAGGAATCAGGAGACCTGAGTTCTTATCTTGGTTCTTGATATCAAATTCCTTATCTGAAAAGTGAGAGAGTTAAACTCAATTATCTTTAAGAACCCTTTGAGGACTAAAATTTAGAAACTACTTTGATTTATTCAATGAATTCTAAAGACTAAGGTAGTCTGCAGTGTTAAAAATTCGATTCAGCAACTTCTGTTGTTGTTATTGTAACACTTAATGTATGAATAGTGAATATAGTACTAGACTTCTAGTCTGGAAGATTCGTTTTCCTGAGTTCAAATCTGGAATCAGACACTTGGGCAAGTGTGTAACCTTGGGCAGGTCACCTAACCCTGTCTGCTTTAGTTTCCTCATCCATAAAAGCTAAAGAAGGAAATGGCAAACCACTCCACTATTTTTGCCAAGAAAACACCAAATGGAGTCATAAAGTGTTGGACACAACTGAAAAAAAAATGACAGAACAACAAAAACTACATGGAAAGCACCATAGGAAGAGTCAACCATGAGCAATATTTTCGGCTTCTGTTTTGAAAATTTTTTCCACTTTTTTTTCTTGACTGCTGGATTTGGAATAAAAAGATCAGAGTTCAAATCCCAGTTTTATTTATCTGTATGACCTAGTCACTTTCATTGAGGTAGGCCTCAGTTTCCTTATCTGCAAAATTAGGGAGGTGGACTAGATGTTCCTTCTAGGTTTAAATCAATGATGTTACTTTCCTGTAAGATATTGGTATTATTGGCAATAAAAATACTTTTTTGCTAAACTATATTTGAACAGTTCTTAACAGACAGGTTTTTCAAAGTCCTTTTAATGGATCATCTCATTTTTAAAGTTATCTCAAAACTCTTACCTGTGTCTATCTTTTTGGAAAATGAGTTTGAGAAGAAGTGTGCAAAAAGTATATGGGAAGAACTGAGGCTTTTGGGTCCTGGTGCTCAAAAATAGTTGGAGTTTGCGCAACCTGTGAGATGGCTGATTCATAAAGATAACCTGTAAGGTCACTGTCATCACCCCTAGGTATGAACCTTGGCTGCTGGAGAATTTGGCTCTCAGTTTGGGATCCCAGTTAGAAAACCAGCTTCCTCACTGACTCTAAGCCAGGACCAAGTTTTTTGTGGCTCAGCCTCCTTTAATAAAGGCTTCTCTTCAGTGGCTTGAATAGGCTTCCCTTTTTTTTTTTAACCTAGTGAGCATAGCTCATTAAGCAAGACTTGTTATGATGTAATCCTATCTTGGTCAGGGAAGATATTTTGTTTTTAGAAGGTAGAGCTATGAAGGGGTAACTCAGTGGTGCCAAAATGGAAAGAGCACCAGACCTGGAGTCAGGAAGACTCATCTTCCTGAGATACTTACTAGCTATGTGACTCTGGGCAAATGACTTAACCTTGCTACATTAACCTCAGTTTCCTCATCTGTCAAATGAGCCAGAGAAGGAAATGACAAATCACTCTAGTATCTTTGCCAAAATAAACTCCAAATTAGGTCACCAAGAGTCAGATAACAGCTGAAAAAAATGACTCCCCAACAAAAGATTTACACAATCTTTCCCCAGGACAATTCAATTCTTCAAACATTTATTAAATGTCACAGTGTTTGACACATAATAGTTGATTAATAAACATTTATTGAATTGATTTGAATGGCCAAAGACAAAAACAAGAGCCCCTTGCCCTCAAGGGTTTTACTACCTACTTAAGTACAGAATCTAAGGATCCCAGAACCAGAGAACTCTTCCATAACACCAATCCATCCCCCTGGCTTTGTAAGTGAGAAAATAAGCCCAAAGTTACTTGAAATTTGGTAGCAACACAGGCATTAGAATCCATGGCTTTTGGTTCTTTCCACTAAACCAAAAGCTCCCACCCTTGACGATTGATAATCATAATACTTTGTACTCCTCAAACACCTACATCAGAGAAGCTTTAAACCTCTTAGAGTCAATTAACCCTCATAGGACCTCTCTGAAGTAGATAATTATTGTTCCTATCCCCTCTATGGGTGGTTAAACCAAGGCTCATCAGGTTCAGTGAGAGTATTTCATACAGAAATAAAGAAGGGACTCCCCATTATACCACTACCCAACCCTTGCTTTCAGTTAACTGGTGGGCTATAAGTCAACAAACTTTTAAATTTTGTCTCAATTAAATCAAGAATTCACTAGGTTAGAATCTGGTTTAGTTTTGTTTTCTTTGGGGTAGAGGGAAAAAAAGAGAAGGCAGTAGAGGAAACTTAAGCAACTTTATAGAAAAATAAAACCTAATGGTCTTTAAATTAGAAAATTGAATCATTAGAAATTACATTATTCCAAATTGCATCCTTGATCCTTGTTGCTTAGCTATACATTTTTACATGATTGTGTAATCATTCAATTAATTAATGTTTTCAGTAAACATTTAATAAGCACCTACTATGTGCCTAAGCTTTTTAAAGATTTATCACTCCTCTCTTTGGAGATTGTACAGCCTCAGCATCAAAAACAGGTATAAATGTCTACAGAAAAAGGAATAGTTCTTGAGAATCTTGATTTAGAGGTCTGGAAAATATCATTGAATAAAGACAAAGCTGCCACCTGCAAAAGGATTGGTTGCCCAGAAATTCAAGTAGATTATGTCTCCAGGATATTTAGGAAGATAATTTACTTAGGAATGAATTTCAATGGACATCTAGGATTTTTACATAGCTAGTGGATCTCATGTTAATATGAAAAACTCATTGAGTCATGTGAATTAGGTTTACATATTAACAATAGATTTTTCACCCCAGTACAGGTAAAAGGAGAAAGCCAAGGCACAACTCTGTATAGTTTCACACAGGACACTTGGGTCAGCTCAATAACTTCATATATTTTTTGGTCATTGAATCAGTTTTCCGGGATTTTGTGTAATCTTCTAATTAACCCACTTTCTACTGGGATCTGTTGGTTTTACAGCTTTTCTATGTTTAAACATCATGAATAAATGTAGGAAATGCTTAGTTGTTTTTTGCCTTTCTCCTAGATAGCACTGGTCTAGGCTAAGAGCCCTGGTACCTTCTGGGACATGAGTATTTATAGATAGAACTGGGTGGTGACTGAGAATGTCAGATAATCCTTTTATAATCTGAATTCCATATTCCTTAGACTATTTATAATTTTAAAATATTTGGTATAATATTTTCTCATAGTGGAATATGCCCCCTTGAATTGGCTACTCTATTTGTTACTAGTTCTTATAGCAGGATTTTTTGGCTAGGCAGCAGAGTTCTATTACCTTTCCAGTCTTCTTATACCTTATCTCCCTTCTCTGTCAAGTATTCTTCTGTTCAAGGACACTGACCTCTTCTGTTCCTCAAACAATATACTCCAGCTCTTGTTCCAAGCATTTTTACTGACTGTCCCCTATTCATGGGATGCTATCCTTCCTCATCTTCACCTGTTGACTTCCTTCAAGTCTCAGCAAATTCCACCTTCTCCAGGAAACCTTTTCTGAACTTTCTTAATTCTAGTGCTTCCCTGTATCAATTATCTCCTTTAATCCTTTTTAGAGCTTGTCTATATATGATTATTTGCATATTGTCTCCCCTTTTAGACCACCAGATCCTTGAGAATATTGGTTGTTGTTCATTCACTGTCATGTCTGATTCTTCATGACCCCATGAATTGCAGCACCCCAGGCCCTTCTCTCCTTCACTATCTCCCAAAATCTGTCTAAGCTCATAACACTATCTATTCATCTCATCCTCTGTTATCCCTATCAACTTTTGCCTTCAATCTTTCCAATCAGCAAGGTCTTTTCCAATGACTCTAGTCTTTTCATTGCAAAGTATTTTAGCCTCAGCTTCAATATTTCTCCTTCCAATGAGAAGTCTGAATACATTTTTTAAAAAATAATAACTGATTTAATCTTTTTGCTGCCCAAGAAATTCTTTTTTTTTATTTTTAGATTTTTCAAGGCAATGGGGTTAAGTGGCTTGCCCAAGGCCACACGGCTAGGTAATTATTAAGCGTCTGAGGTCTGATTTGAACCCAGGTACTCCTGACTCCAAGGCCGGTGCTCTATCCACTGTGCCACCTAGCCAGCCCCCAAGAAATTCTTAAAAGTCTTCTCCAGCACCACAATTTGAAAGTATGAATTCTAGAGTACTTTGTTTTTTCTTGACAATAGGGATTCTCTTTTGCCTTTCTTTATATCTCCAGCATTTAACACAGTGATGGACATATAGTAGGCACTTAATAAATGTTTATTGATTGATTGATTTTACTATAAACCTACCAGTGCAGCACTGGAAACTTCCATCTCTTATACTTCCTCTTGATATATGATCAGCCAGTCTCTTTATCTAGTCACATCTGGCCCCCCAAATACCTTTAATTTTGAATTTTATTTATTTAAGGCAATGGGATTAAGTGACTTGCCCAAGGTCACACAGCTAGGCAATTCTTAAGTGCCTGAGGTCAAATTTGAACTCAGGTCCTCCTGACTCCAGGGCTGGTGCTCTATCCATTGTGCCACCTAATTTCCCCCCCAATATCTTTTATGCCATTTAGTGTATAAGAAACATTAATATGGGGGTGATGATCAACCTTAGTGGACTTGCTCTTTCCATCAGTGCAGCATTCAGGCATACTTTTTGGGTATCTGCGATGGAGAATGCCATCTGTATCCAGAGAAAGAAATGTGGAGTTTGAACAAAGACCAAAGACCTTTAGTTTTAACCAAAACCTTTAGTTTAAAAAAATTATCTTATTATGTAATTTTGCTATTATACTTTATTTTTCTTCCTTAAGGATATGATTTCTCTCTCATCACATTCAACTTAGATCAATGTATACCATGGAAACAATGTAAAGACTAACAGACTGCCTTCTGTGGGGGGTGGGGGGAGGGAAGCAAGATTAGGGAGAAAATTGTAAAATTCAAAATAAAGAAAATCTAAAAAAAGAAAATTTTAAAAATAAAACAAAAATAAATAAATAAATAATAAAATGGGAAGTGACTTTAGACCATAAAAAAGAGGCATTAATAATATGCTACAGTCTATTTTTACTTACTATACATCTTTCCAATGACCTTTAAGTCACCTATAATTTGCCTCTTTGGAAGTCTTGGTGCTTCATGATATGTAGACATGTTGCATCATCAAGAGGTTGAGATACTCAATAGCTATTTCCCAAATGAAATCCAGCTGGCCTCCCTAATTCTTATTCACATCTGAATTCAGCTCATCGATTTTCTATAACTCCTCCTCAAAACTGATGTCCTTGTAGACTAGGGGGCAGGAAATGTCTGGCCTTATATTCAGGCTGTATATTGCCCCAAATCATTTGGTCTGGCATTGTCAAGGAAACTGCAGATGGAACTAGAAATTCTATAAATTCAGGAGATTCTTAGGGTGAATTAATTAAATGTTTGGCCAAATATAGCAGGCTAATTTTTTAAGTTTTGACCTTTGACAGAAAAAAAAGGTTCCCCACTCTTATTGTAGAGTAACTTAGTGAATGAACTGCCTCTTCTCCCTACAGGTGGTTCATAGGCCATTTTCATCTACTTGGTTTTCAAGTATAGTTCTAGTGGTGTTCAAGGCCCCTGACTGTGTAATTCCCATGAAGCTTATCATCACCAGAAGTTTGGCCACAAAGAAATAAATTCCTTAGTTGTGGAAACCCATGAAACAGATTTTTTAAAGATTTTATTTATTTTGACTTTTACAATTTTCCCCCTAATCTTACTTCCCTCCTCCCACCACCCCACAGAAGGCAACTTGTCAGTCTTTACATTGTTTCCGTGTTGTACATTTATCCAAATTGAATGTGATGAGAGAGAAATCATATCCTTAAGGAGGAAACATAAATTATAAGAGCTATAGCAAGATCAGACAATAAGATATCAGATTTTTTCCTAATTTAAAGGTAATAGTCCTTGGTTTTTGTTCAAACTCCACGGTTCTTTCTCTGGATACAGATGGTATTCTCCATTTCAGAGAGTCCCAAATTGTCCCTGATTGTTGCACTGATGGAATGAACAAATCCATCAAGGTTGATCATCACCCCCATGTTGCTGTTAGGGTGTACAGTGTTTTTCTGGTTCTGCTCATCTCATTCAGCATCACTTCATGCAAATCCCTCCATGTTTCCCTGAATTCCCGTCCCTCCTGGTTTCTAATAGAACAATAGTGTTCCATGACATACATATATCACAGTTTGCTAAACCATTCCCCATTTGAAGGACATTTACTTGATTTTCAATTCTTTGCCACCCACAAACAGGGCCGCTATGAATATTTTTGTACAAGTGATGCTTTTACCCTTTTTCATCATCTCTTCAGGGTATAGACCCAGTAGTGGTGTTGCTGGATCAAAGGGTATGCACATTTTTGTTGCCCTTTGGGCGTAATGAAACAGATTTAAAAAAAAAAATCTACTCAGCCATTCACTAAATGAGGTGTGCCCATTCAAAATTAACCTGGCCCCTCTGGGTCTGAGTTTTTCCATCTGTAAAATGACTGAATCAGGTTAGGTGATTTGTCGGTTTCTTTCTACTTCTGGCATTTTATGTTCAAAGGTTCCTTCTAGCTCTAACATTCTGTCTTCTAAGGTCTTTGCCAGTTCCAATATTTTTTTGTTCTAAGGGATCCCTGCATTTCTCACATCTTATGTTCTGAGATCACTTCCAACTCTATTGGATAGGACACAAACTTTTGTTTGGTCTTTTCCCTTAAATGATCATCCATAAAACAGTTTATAAAAAAGAATGCAAATATTGGATTGGCAATCAGGAGCCCTGGGCTTGCTAAATTTTGGTGACTTTGGGCAAGGTGCTTTCCCTCTCTGGACCTCAGTTGTCTCCCATACAAAATGGAAGGGGATTAGTGGTATTTTTTTTCCAGATCAGACATCATGTGAAATCCTACTTTCTTGACAACTGGCAACACTAATGCTCTTTCCTGTTCGGCTTCCTCAGTCACTGATGACAGTTGTTTACAGCATTGTAAGGGTACACGGTGTTACAAGTGGCAGCGATAGAAGAGTTTCCTGTCTCAAAAGGCTCTGTACCTACTTTCAAAGTGATGAGCAGCAGTCCAACTCTGCCATGATCCACCCAGGTGACTTCACCTCTCTCACCTTCAATGTCCTTTTCTGCTGTAAAATAATCCAGACCTTGGACTAGCTTTGATATTTAGAAATGACAGTGAGAAGGCATTCAGGTTCATAGAATGAAGCTGATTGAGTCTTGCAATCAAACTGGGGGTGAGGGGAGACATGGCTCTTTTTTTTATCTCTGTTGGATAAACAAGGAAACAGTGGCTCTGAGGGCTTCAATGACTATGCTCCTAACACCTAGCTAGTAAGGATCAGAGACAGAATTCAAATCTAGATCTATTCCTGATTTCCAGCGGTTCACTAATTACTACATTGCCTTCCTCTCCAACTAGTTCTATGACTTAGAGCACGTCATTTCTCTCTCTCTCTCTCTCTCTCTCTCTCTCTCTCTCTCTCTCGCAAGAACACACAACACGCAACACACACAGCAGGGGTTCTTAACCTTTTTGTTTCTATTTCTCACAAAGGCAGAAGGGTGGTTAGTGGATAGAGGCAATCCAGCCCATAGTCTTCCTCTACTTCAGGAAACTAGGTGGAACAGTATACAGAGCGCTGCACATGGAGTATGGAAGATCCAAGTTCAAAATCAGCCTTAGAGATTTGTGTGATTTTGAGCAAGTCAGTTAACCTCTATCTGCTACCTCAGTTCCCTTAACTGTAAAATGAGAATAATAATAGCACCTATCTCCCAGGGTTATTATGAAGATAAAATTAGATAACCTTTGTAAAGTATCTGACACATAGGAGATGTTATATAAATGCTAATATTATTATTATCATTTAGAGCATCAGTCCAAATATCTGTGCCAGTGGTCAGGATCAACAGGTTGTTCATCTAACTGTATCTGGGCAATAGGACAGCAGCCATTTAATTTTTCCTTTGTAAATAATTGGGCCAAAATCTTTTGAATGATTACACGTCTCCTTTAGGAGACTCTACAAAGTTCTGGACCTTGATGCAATCAGTACAGTGTTATCTATAAGTAGAAACATCTGGAGGACCTTACCATCTGTGGAAAATCCTTTCTGATCTGGGCAGGAGTAAACACTTGGTAAACCTCTGCTTCTCTGTTTTAATGCTAGATGATATAAATAATCAGTAGATTATCAAACTCAGCTATCTTTGTTTTTCAAGGAAGCATATACTTTTGTTCTTTGTATAGATAATATTTTATTGGGGAAGATATTTCAAGATAATATTTTATTCTACAAAATGAAATGTTTTTAATATACTCAAGAAACCATAAAGTGCCATCTTATATTTATTATACCTTTTGATCAACCATCATGCATTTTTGATCAACCATCTTGCATTTTTATACTAGTGTCCTTTTGATGATATTGTAAGATCAGTTTTGGTCGTGGAATGCTGTGGTTTCAGAAGATATAAGTTGAAGACCACCCAAAGAGCAATAGAGAGACATATGGTGGGCATAAGCAGACCACAACATCTTACAAACAAGAATACATAGAAGTGGTGTAAATGTCATCAAGTAAATTACTAAAAAATAAGATTGACTAGTGACACATCAAGAATGAGGGATAATATCCAATAGACAACCCATGTGTTCCCTGCTATCCTTGCTATGTCAAAGAAGGCTCCCAGTACTTGGTGCCATTCACTCACCCCATCTGCCATGACAGACATGGAGAAGTAAATAATTACAACACGCATAAATGGATGCATTGGGATCCACATCATTAGAGGGAATATACCAGTTAAGTCAAGTCAACCAAGGCATCTGTTAAGCTTTTAAATATGTTCAGGGACTATATTAAGGCTGGGAATACAAAAATGGACAAAATTAATGACAGTTCCTGGCTTTGAGGAGCTTATATTCTGATTGGATAGAGGGAGAACAATATATAAAGGGAACTAAAAAGCAAGGATAGGAAGGAAGATAACTCATGGGGACATGGTGGCAAAGTCTACAGAATCAAATTCAAAGCCAGAAAAGCAATGAAGGATGGTTGGCCTAGGGCCTTTCCTTAAAATGGAAGTTCCAAGAGGAACTGACCAACAGGAGAAAGAGGGACATTAAGAAGGCTATGGTCCTTTTGAAGAGATCATGGAACTATTGGAATAGTAGCACATTATTTATTTTAGCATAAGCATTGGAATAACCAATGTCTTGAAATCACTGCTCATAGTTCTGGAATGATTGACACACAGTACCAATGACTGATAGCTTATACACAAGAAGAGGAAGAGAAAGATGGTCTCTAGAGAATCGGGATTTCTCTGACAGGCAGAAATTCATGGAGGGATACTGCAGAGACAAAGGCTTTGTCTACACCACAGTCGAGCTCACCTGGGGGGACCGTGTGATGATCGACAATAGCAACCTTGACAGCCTTTTCTCCCCACCCACTTCAACCCCTGAAGATAACATTAGAGTACAAAGTGCTGTTTTAAAATGTACGCCTAATTAAAGGATCTACTTGGCTGACATACCAGCGCACTTTGTATGTCTGTAGCTTAGGAGCCAGCAAGGGGTTGGAGACAACCTGCTAACTGGATGTCATGCCAGAGTTTCGAAGGAGTCACAGAATAGTTTGTTGTGACGATTCAGGAGAGAATGATTGTCAGGAAATAACTGTGAGTGTAATAATAAAGGAAAACTCAACTGATGATAGGTACAGATGATGTTTGAGAACTAGTGAGACAATAGAAACCTGTAATCAAAGAGTGTGCTGTTCTGGCTGCTGTGGGTTATATACCCACAGTAGTTCACTGCTGAGACTAGTGGTTAGCCATAAAGGGCACCTACCCACTCAGTGTCTAGGAGTATTATACAGGGTATGGGGACCAACCAGCAGATCTCAACTAACACAACAGGCAATCTCACGTTTCATACAATTGTTCTTGTTCTTTAGTCATTTCTTTCATGTCCAACTCTTTGTGACCCCTTTGAGGTTTTCTTTGAAGAGATACTAGAGTGGTTTACTATTTCCTTCCCTAGCACACTTGACAGAAGAGGAAACTGAGGTAAACAGGATGACGTGATTTGCCCAGGGTCACACAGAGCTAGTAAGTGTCAGAGGCCAGATTTGAACATGGGTCTTCCTGATTCCAGGGCCATGGGTCTCAAAGCTGGCAGGGGAGGATGTCACGAGTTTTCTGGCAAGCACTGGTGATTATCCCTTAAGGTTCCCTTCAATCCTGATTCTAATTCAATTCATGGAAACATTATGAAAACTGTGCAATAATGATAGTGATAGGGTGGTGATGGTGGGAATTGTGTGAATCTGGAAAAAGTGCCAAAAAATAAATAAAGTAAAATCCTTGAGACTGGAAGTTTCCTGCCCTGAAACCAATTTTCCTTAAGCACAGATCTGATTCTTTCACCTCCCTTTTCCATAAACTCTAGTGACTTCCTATTTCAAACCCTACACACCTATTTCCACTTTATCCTACCAGCCCCATTGGATTCTGCCACTCACATTCTGCAAATCCAGGCAAACTGACCTTTTCTCTGAGTTTCATAAGCTCCTTGAGGGCAGGGATTGTTTTGATTCCCCTGGGCTTAGCATATATGGGGTATAGTAGGCACTTAATAATGTTGACTGATTGACATTGATTTTTTGCACATGGTTCTCCATTCTCCATTTCCATATCTTGGCACCGATTGAAATGTTCTCTGCCCATCTCTGCCACGTAAGTTCCTTAACTCATTCTTTGAAACACAGTTCTATTACCACCTTTTCTTTGATGTCTTTCCTGACCCCAACATTCATTTACTTGAAATTTATTTATATTTATTCACACACACACACACACACACACACACACATATATATATAATATTATACACACACACACACACACACACACACACACACATTCTGTCTTCCCCATTAGAAAATTATCTCCTTGACAGGGAGAATCGCTTCATTTATTATATCTGTGTCCCCAACTCCTAGTCCAGGACCCAGTGACATGGAATCAGGGAAACCTGATTTCAAAACCAGCCACAGACACATACCAACTGTGTGATCCTAGTTAAGTCATTTAACTTCTGTCTCTCTCCACTTCCTTGACTGGGATAAGGGGATAGTAACAGTAGCTATCTTCCAGAGGTAATATATCTAAAACTGATTTTCACACCTGAAATGCTACATAAATGCTAACTACTACTATTATTCTTAAAAGATGTTTGCTGATCAATTGATTTCCTGTACAGTAACTTATAGAATAGAGGAGAACTTGGCTAGCTCTGGCAGTTCTCTGATGTACCAGTTGTAGCACCAGGAGATTTCTGTCCTAACAATTGATCATTATAATGGACTTGGCCAGAAGACCTATACAGTTATCATAAATTAAGACCAGACTCATTTGAGCTATCATAATGATGATGATGATGTATTTTGTCTGCCAAAATTATTTGGCTCTATGGCTAACACATCTATTAGTCCAATTGTTGAATAGCTTTGGAATATTATTTTTTTCTTCCTTGAAAAGATTAAAGATTTGAAGAATATTTTAACATCTGCCCTGGTGTCACTCAGGAAGTTGAAAATGAGTCTCATTGGCTTTTACTTTTATTCACAAATTCCCAGTATTTGCTAGATATGGATGTTTCAGTCACACACATAATGTGGACTGGCACGGAGAGTAGAGATCCTCTGTCATTACATCTCTGCCGGAGACTTCATCAGACTTCATTTGATTTCTATAAAGTACAGGCAGAAAGGAGCTTGTCCTTAACTGGTCAAGAAAATGATTTCGTAAAGTGTACATATTGACCTTTGAGAAGGTGAAAAGCTGAAACATTATTGATATGACTTATTGGGATGAAGGTCCCCCCCCCCCGAGGCATGATCCCCTCAGCTTTGGTCAAATGCTTAGGTCTACATTTGTCCTTCCTGATGGACTGTGGTATCTGAAGGAGATGATGCCAATGTTAATAATATTAGGTGAACATTCTAGGATGTCGCTGAAGGAACTGGTTGCTGGGAGAGAGCAGCTGGAGTGAGGCTTCAGTGTCTGTTTAAGACTTTTTTCTGTAAGATTTGGATTCTGGGAAATTGTGTAAGACAGATGACATGGTGCCAGGGCATTTTGGTGATCTGAACCCTGATGGCTTTGGAGCAAAGAATACCTATGATGTGGCCTGCAGAAAGTGGTTGGTTATCTCAGTGATTGACAGTGAAGGAAATCATAACAGTTGGCATTTTTAATGGCCTTTGCAGGCAAATTTAAGACTGCAAATTATCCCAAGAATCAGGAGAAGGCCAAGGATGACTCCTATTTTAACTAGTTCACGGGTTTTAGAACTATAGGGAGCTTGGACAGCCTATAGTCAACCAGTTAATTTTCAAGAGAGGAAACAGGCCTAAAGGGAGGAAATGCCTTGGCCAAAGTCATAGAAGTGTTAAGTAAGTAGCAGATGTGGAACTTGAGCCAGGGTTCCCCTGTTCTAAATTTGGTGCTTCTGTCCCAACTCTGCCTTGCTTCATCTATGGAGAAACTAGGGAACCACTGGCTGAACATCCCTCAAATTGCCAATTTTCAGGCTAGAATAAGACCTCAGAATCCTATTTACAACACACACAATTGGACAGTAAACTTGGAGAACTCTTGTTTGGGTGGGGGGAAGGTTCAGGGAAAGGGAGTCCCTTTGAAATCAACCCATTCGACTTTGGGATCATTCTAATTGTTAGTCCTATATTTCTTAAGGTTCAGCTGAAATATGTCTCCCTGATACTCCTCCCTTCTCTAGCTTCCAGCTCTGCTTCTCTGGGTTCAGGAAGAAAAAACAAGTTTTCTCTTTCTTCAGAAATACTCACTTTAAATACTTGCAGAAAGGCATAAGAGAAACCAAATAGGAGGCAACTGCATAAGTGAGGGGGTGCAGTGGATAGAGAGGTCTGAAGTCAGTCAGCAAGACCTAAGTTCAAATCTAGCCCCAGACACTTATTAGCTATATGAATGAGCAAGTCACCTTACTTGTTTGACTCAGTTTCCTCATCTTTAAAATGGGGTTAATAATAGCACCTGCCTCCCAGGGTTGTTGTAAGACTCCAGTGAAATAATAAATGTAACCACTTAGCACATTATCTGTCCCCTAGTGAGTGCATATATATATATATATACATATATATTTATTTATATAATATATATAGAAAGAGAGATATCCATATATGCATATAGATGTTAAATGTATATAATAATAATAATAATTATTATTATTAATTTCCACAGTCTCTTAGAAATCCTTGGTTTCCTCCCAGGCCTAGTTCAAAGACCACCATCTTTTTCATGAAATCCTTCCTGATTCTCCAGCTACTGGAGCCTGTTCCTATGCACCATGTCTTATTGATTTTGTATATGCCTAATGTAGGTACTTGTCTTGGTAGCTCCCCATCAAGCTCCTAGATTGAGGTCAGGGATTTTTTTCACTTGTGCCTTTGTGATTCCAGTACCTAACTTATTATTAATATTAATAATCTTAATAAATTCTCAAACAAATGAAATAGTTTCTTGCTTAAAGACTGGTTGACTGAATCCTTGATCGAGGGAGTGAACATGTGAATAGAGAGGAGGGAGTGACTCTTAAGAGGAGTATAAAGGAAGAGATGGAAAGGCTTGGCAAATGATTAGTGAAGGGGGTAAAGGAAAGGGAAGAGTCAAAGATACCTGGTTGTGAACCTTGGGAAAATGGTGAGGTCTGAGAGAAATAGAGAAATTTGGAGAAGGAACATGTTTAAAGGGAAAGATTATCAAACCTGTTTTTAACATCCTAATTTGAGTCATAAGGCAGAAAGATAGTTTAGTGAGTAGGGTGCTGGATCTGGAGTCAGAAATGCTCAATGTCCAGTTCAAATCCAGCCTTGGACACTTACTTGCTGTGTGACCCTGAACAAGCCAGTTAATCCTGTTTGCCTCAGTTTCCTCATCTATAAAATAAACTGGAATAAGAAATGGCAAGCTACTCCAGTATCTTTGTCAAGAAAACCCCAAATCTGATCAGGAAATGTCAAACACAATGGAAATGACTGAACAACAATGACAAGATAAAGTCCGAGATACTGATATGTTTCACCATGATGCAGTTGGTGATTCAGAACTATAATTCAGGAGAGCAAGATAGTACAGTGGATGGACTTGGGCGGGGGGGACCTAGATTCAGAAATACCTGAGTTCAAATGTAGCCTCAGAAACTTAACAGTTTTACAACCCTGGACAAGTCATTTAACACCTATCTACCTCAGTTGCTTCATATGTAGAATGGGGATAATCATATCTACATTCAGAGACTGTTGTGAGAACAAAATAATTTTGTAAAATATCTTGCAAACTTTAAAATTCTATATAAATGCTGTTAATGATGATAGTGATGATGATGATGATGATGATGATGATGATGATGATATTAGCACCAGGTTATATATTTGGAAACCATCTACTTTTCATTGTAATTGAACCTAAAAGAGCAAATGAGATTATCAAGAGAGATTAAATAAAGAGTATAGCAGCCAGGATAGAACCTTGGAGGGCAGCACATTTAAGGACCAGAACATGAATGACCTAATAAAGAATATTGAGAAGTGAACCAACATATGGCAAGAAAATCAGGAGAGAAAGATGTCATTGGAACTAATAAAAAAAAGAAAGAATAAGTAGACAACAATGTCATAAACTGCAGGAACTTCAATAACACTGATGAGAACTGAAAAAGACCATTAGATTTAGCCACTAAGGGATTGTTATTAACCTTGGAGAAAGCCATTTCTGTCAAGTAGTTGGGTAGGAAGACAGATTTCAAGGGGTTGAGAAGTGTGTGGAAGGTGAGAAAATGGAAGCAACAATGTAGAAAGCTTTTTTTTTTCCTATGAGTTTAGGAAAAGAAAATGAGAAATAGTTGAATCCTAGCTAGAAGGCATGGCAGGATCAAGTAAAGGTTATCCAAGGATGAGGGAATGAGATATATTTGTAGACATCAGGCAAGGAGCCAGAAGCTAAGAGAGACTGAAGATGACTGAAGTATGAAATTTCTGGAAGAGATGAGCCCAATGACATGTGAGGAGAGTTGGCTTAGTCGAGGAGACATTGCATGTGCTCTTCAGAACCTGGGTCAGAGAAGAAGAGGATCAGTTGTTAGGCAGAGAGGTACTGAGTAGGAGAAAAAGTGGGAAGGGCGGCCCTTAGTTTGCTCAGTAAAATAGCGTATAAAGACACGCATTAAGATAGAAGGGGAAATGGATGGTATAAGGGAATGGAAGAGAAAAGGCAAAGTCTGAAACAGTGACTGTGGGTAGTGTACTGCCAAGACTTCTCTTTTCATGGTCCAATTTTGCCAGGTCTTTCAACTAGTCTTCTTTATGGCTTGCCCTCAAGTCAATTCAATATTTTGTCAACTTATTTATTTAAAAAACCTTTATAAAGCACTTCTTATATACCAGACACTGTGCTAAGTAATAGGGTTATAAATTCCATCAATACTTGAGTCACCTATAATGGGGGAAATAATAATAATAATTAATAAACATTTAAGCAAAAAGTCAAAAAGAAATAGCCAGCAGAATTTCAAGGCTCCATGATGGCTCCATGGGGAGATAAGGCAGCCAAACTGCTCTTTCCCCCCCAATCTAGTCTCAGGAGGCAAAAAATACTGTATGTCCAATCCAATCAGGAAAGCTAAATCTGAGCTCTGGGGACATGCTCTCCCTGACTCATTGGTCAGTTCCTCAATTCAATCACATTGTACTTTGTCTTATATTTATTTATTTATTTGTGTTTATTATATTTATGTAAATATTTATTTGGATACATGTTTTATTCCTTAATTTTTAAGTGGTTCCTTGAAATGTGGTGTCTGAGTCTCTTTAGATTTCTCATATGAAAAGGAACAAGATTCACCTTTGAATCTCCAAAGCATTGATTGGAAACCTGAAAAATTAGGGTGGAGGCAAAGATGCATTGGTAAATGTTTAACAACTGGTTCTCTGGGAGACAGGGGGTTATGCATAGCATACATTTAAATTTAATCCTCATTTTCACATTTTTTCCATCACTTTAAGATTAGATAGTCAACAAAACAATAAATGAAGCCCTGATTTCTAGCCTTTGCTGATTTCTAAAATATAAATGAGCACACTGAAAAATTAACAATTTGTGAGCCAGTTAGAGTTGGCTCTAGTGCCCCATTGGATAGAAAGGTGACAGGGAGACTACTCATATGGTTTGGAGACCACTATGTAGACCACATGCTAAATTTAGAGCCAAAAGATCAAAGTTCAAGTCTTGACTGTCCATTGGAACGTTGGACAATCTCTTTATCTCTTTTTAGCTTCAATTTCTTCATCAGTAAAATGAGGGGGTCCCCAGTGGGAATAATCAAAGAATCCTTGAAATCTCTGATAGAGCCTATATGACCTTAGATATATTAATCCCTTGACCTCCTTAGGTTTCATTGAACTAGCATAAAAATGATAGTGACTTATGGCTGGAGAGTTTCATCAGTCTTGTGGATCTTAGTTTTCTTTCAGATTTATCTTATAGACAGCTTGTGTGTTTCTTAGCTATTTGTTACCTTTTGAGAGCTCTTTGAGAGCCGGAGTTATCCTTTGCCTTTCTTTGTTTCTCTAATGCTTAGCATGGTGCCTTGCACAAAGGAGATATTTGTTTCATAAATGTTTATTGACTGACTGATTGACCCAGTTAGTCAGTTCTTTCAAATACTGTGGCTTACCCATTTATTGACAAAATTCTGTCTAGGATTTTTAAAATGTCTTTATTAGAGAATGCTGATTATTCAGGACTTGGGCCAGCCAGGGGATGGTCAACAGAAGTAAAAGTAATATCTGGGTGGAATCCTTCCCCAGGGATCAAATATATTATAATCAGTTGAATTTATGTCCCATTCCCTTCCCCCTTTCCTCTAGCCCAATACCTTGAACTTTGTATACACTCAATATATGTTTGTAAAATGGAATTATAGCTTTACCTGCTATCTGCTTATGATCCTGCTTAATGGCCTGGTGTCAAGGGCATGCACCATGGATAGTGTCCAATTTATCAGGACTGTTAAAAAAGGGAAAATGAGGTTCCACAGGCCCCATTCTCCTCCCTGACAAAGACTCTAGAGGGAGCCCAGGGTTCATGGTCATCTAGAAAGGAGAAACATTACAAGGGACTTCACAAGACTTACTAGATGAGATGGAGATAAAAGATCAGTGCTCTTTTAATATTCAGTTAGAGTTGGGTTTGTGAGGACATGGGGTACCTGTTTGATGGGCATGTCACCGCAGGCTGGTTGATGCCTCTGTGAAGTGGCCAGCCTTAGCAATAGCCTAGTTAGAAGAGAATCTCTCATTGGGGAGGAGGGACTTCTCACTATTCCCTTCTGGTTTCATATCCAACTTTGGGAAAAATCCAATTCCTCCCTGCTCTTCCAAGCCCCAGCTGAAAGAATCTACCCTTGGCCTGGATTGAACAGAATTCTAAAGTGAATTGAAGAGAAGTCCAAAGTAGACAGCCAGAGTTCTAGACTGGTCTTCCACATTGACCCTTGGCTTTAAAATGACCTGAAGCTTTCTGCTCATTTTCCTCTAACAGTTAGAAGGACTGACTTAGGCATGGCTACCTGTACCTTGTATTCCTTAATTCTAAAAGAATTAATGGCAATAATGATAACTAGTATTTATAAAATAACATTTCAAGTTTTTCAAAATGATTTGCAAATATGATCTCATTTTATCCTCACTTACAACCCTGGGAGGTAGGTGATATTATTATCTTCATTTTAAAGAAGGGGAGACTGAGGCAGACAGAGGTTAAGTGACTTATCCACAACCTTACGAGTTTGAGGTTGGATTTGAACTTGAGTCTTCCTGATTGCAGGCCTAGCACTACAATGCCACCTGGCAGACTAGGTGAATGAAAGGTTCACCACTTATTAGATTGATAGGTTTTTGAAGGTGGGGAATATACCTTATTTATGTTTGTAATTTCTTTCAGAGCCTAGCCCAGATCCTTGTACTTTAATGTAAAAGGAAAAAGGAGGAAGAAAGGGAAAGGAAGAAAGAAGGAAAGGAGGGAGGAAGGAAAAAAGAAAGGGAGGAAGAGAAGGAAGGAGGGAGGAAAGAAGGAAGGAAAAGAGAGAGGGAGGAAGGGAGAAGAGAAAGAAAGGAATTTCTGCAACTGAGCATGAAATCATGCTCTTAAAATAGTCCATATCCTCTTGCTACCAGTAAAGCTGATCTCTTAGCCCAGTAGCCATTCCAGTCCTGGCATATCTGTTCTTTATGACCTTTCCTTAGTGATTACTGTACCCCATTCCTCCTCTTGGATCTAATCATACTCAGTTCCTGAAATGATTCAGAATCTCCTTATCTAATCAAGACTGAACCTTGTACTAACTGTATCTTTTGGAAATTTGGATCTGGGCACTCAAGAGTTGATAGAATCAGCAAGCACATAGGTAGGAAATAGATAAATAGGAACTGATCCTGTGTGACCCTTGATGAAGAAGAAAACTAGATGAATAAGGGCTCTTCAAAGGCCAACAATCGGGATATAGGAACTTATGATCATCAATTTAGAGCTAGTAGATTTTTCAACCAGGACCTTGTGCCTCATTTTATAGACGAATAAACTGAGGCTCATTGGTAGTCAGCAGGATTGGCAATGGTTCAACGATCACATCTACTTACTCTTTTAGTATCAATCAATCAACTAAAAAAATTTATTACTTTTTACATATGATACCATGTTTGGCACAGGGGATAAAATATAAAGTATGAAATAATTCCTACTGACAAAGACCTTATGTTGTAATACACACAATAAGTATATACCCACAAACATATATACATATATGTGTATAAAATAAATATAAAATGAATAAATTCAATAGTTTTAATTCAAGGCAATTAGGGAAATTAGCCAGCCAGGTGGGGAAGGGGAATTAAGAAAGGCTTCATGTCCAAGGTGACATTTGAGTTGAATCATGAAGGAAGCAAAAGCCTCTATGAACTGTAGGTGAGGAGAATTGCCATCTAAATATGGCAGGAAGCCATTTCAAAGACATGGGCAGGAAATGAAGCTTTATGTGTGAGGAACAGAATGAAGGCTAATCCAGTTGAGTCTAATAACATTCTGAGAGCAGAGAGTGACACAAAAGAAATTGGGCAGGTTGTGAAGGCCTTTGAAGGGCAAACAAACTATTTTCCAAGGAAAATAGGGAATTACTAGGGTTGAGTATAGGGTAATCCCATGGTCAAATCTATGCTTAAGGAAAATTATTCTGACTGAAGTGTTTAGGATGGTTTGGAGAGGGGAGACTTGAGACAGGATGATAAAGCACTGGCCTTGGAGTCAGGAGGCCAAGAGTTCAAATCCAGCCTCAGATGCTTGCCACTTACTAGTTGTGTGATCCTGGGCAAGTCACTTAACCTTGATTGCCTCAAGTCCAAGGCCATCTCCAGTCATCCTGATTCTTATCTGGCCACTGGACCTGGATGGCTCTGGAGGAGAAAGTGAGACTGGTGACTTAGCATAGCGCCCCTCACACAAATCCAATTTACTTGTCATGGCATCACCTCCCTGATGTCTTGGTCTTCTTTTAGAATGAAGGACAAAAACATTATTATCGTTGTTATTATTATTATTATTATTATTATTATTATTATTACAATAGCATTGATGAGTAGTGATGAAGAATTCACCTAATGGAGTAATTGTGTGAGTGGAGCTTAGGGGTCAGTAGGGAGCCGAAATGGCAAGATTTGATAACTGATTGGATTTGTGAAGTGAGACAGTGAGCAGTGAAGGAGAATGCCCAAGCTATGAGGCCAGTCCATTGGGAGGATGGTGGGGTCTTCAACAGAGATAGTGAAGTTTGGAAGAGGAAAAGGTTTAGGAAAAAAGAGAATACATTCAGTTTTGAACATGATGAGTTTGAAATGTCTCTTGCACATCCACTGTAAGGTATTCAATAGGTAACAAGCAATGAAGGACTGAAGCTGAAAAGAGAGGTTGTGAATCATTTACATAGAAATATTAGTTAAAGGGCAACTTTGACCCTGGAGTCAGAAGTTTAAATCCAGACTCAGATACTTAATATTCACTTAGCTCTTTGACTTTGGGCAATTGACTTAACCCCATAACCTTGCAAAAACAAAACGAAACAAAGAAAAAAGATGCTAGTTAAATCCATGAGAGCCAAGAAGTTCACCCAAGAGACTGGTATGTGGAGGAAGAAGAGAAGAGTCTAGGGGGACACCCATAATGGGAAATGATATGGATGATGAGCCAACCAAGGAGTTGAAGAGCAGGACAGGTAGGAGGAAAAGATTCATGATGTAAAGTACTATCTACTTCTGAGATAGAGAACTGATGGATTCAGTACAGATTGAAAGCATATTTCTTTTTCCTTTAATTTTTAGTTGGCTAATACAGACATATTTTTCATAACTCTATATTAGTGGGTATTTTATTTCTTATCTTCTCAATGAGTAGGGGAAAAACTGGAAGTGGGAGAGAATTTGGAATTGAAAATGTAAATAAAATTTAAATTATTACAAAACCAGGAGGATTCAGAAAAGAGATTTAAGAGAGAGCTCAAGACTGTATTTCATCTAGGTCCACTCATGAAGGACATCTACATGTTTTCCTAGTCTTTTCTTATTCATATTTTCAATCTAAAAGTTGTTCTTGGAAAACAAAACAGCCACAAAATTAGTATTGAGCAACTCAGCTTTTTTTCAATATCTAATGATCCTCTTTGTATCTACTCCAAGCATCAGGTATGTCCCTGCTTTTATCCTTCTCTTTGCCCCAATATTATCTTTTCAAGCTGCCCCTCTCCCATTTTTGTTGTTCTTTATTTTTTTAGTGGTCTCAGCTCATTCTTGATCAAGATCATGCCATGCTTTCTTTTGTCCTTATCTTCCATTATACATCCTGGCTACCATTTCTTTTTGTTCATGCATTTCTCAGATATCAGGTAGTTGGTGAGCCCCCTGTGCAGCCACATCACTATAGCTAGATAACTCATCCATTTCTCCCCCATTGGAATTCCTTATTGTAGCATCTTCAGAATGTTATTCTTGAGAGTTCCTAATCTTTCCTGAATTGACTTCTCCAGTCTAATTTTAACCTTTGGAATTTTACTGCTGTTTTTTAAAACCTTCCTTCCACTTCTGACCTTTTGTGTTTTAAGGCTCCTTTAAATTGCAACACTGTGTTCCAGCTGTGATTGTTCTAGTTACTACTATGTTTTTTTTTTAACTATTGTAATCTTTTTTTAAACTTCACCTTCATTTCCAAATCACTCTCTTCTGCTTCCCACCAACTATCCCTTCTAAAAAAAAAACTCATCTATGGTACCAAGAGAATATGCAATGTTCTATTATTCATAGACAGCTCCCCCATCTTTGCAAAGAAGTTGAGGTGTTAATGCTGTACTTCTTTTTTTTTAGGTTTTTGCAAGGCAAATAGAGTTAAGTGGATTGCCCAAGGCCACACAGCTAGGTAATTATGAAGTGGCTGAGACCAGATTTGAACCCAGGTACTCCTGACTCCAGGGCCAGTGCTCTATCCACTATACCACTTAGCCACCCCAATACTCTACTTCTAAAAATGTCATATTGTTATTCTAGAAGGTGAAGCAAAGTTTCAAGCCATCATAAATTTAGCTCCATGAAAGATACCAGATATCTTTCTCGTATGGGGCTATATATGACCAAAGCACCTTCCTAACCCTCTTATCAGTTGCTTGGTCATGATCAAATAGAAACTGATCTCTGATTTCCCAGTGAAATTTTCATCTGGTCCAGTTACTTTTTTGGTACACTTTCTGAGGCAATTCTGATCTGGACCCCTCCCCACATTTTACAGGAGAGGAAACAGAAGCCTGGTACTAAATAATAGCTAGCATTTTAATAAGTGCTTTTAAGTTTGCAAAGTGATGTAGAAATAGTATTTCATTTGGTCCTCACAACAACCCTATGAGGTAGGTGCTTTATTATGATTATGATTATGATTATTATTCCTACTTTTGGGGTGAAGAAACTGAGAATCTTAGAGAGCTAATAAGAGGTGGGATGTGAACCCATTTCTTCGTGATTCCAAATTCAACATTCAAATTCACATAGTTTATAAGGAGCAGTCATAGGTTTGGGATATATTTCCTCTGCCCACATCAGAGTTGTGGTTCTCCCAGTTGGCATCTGCCACCCACCAGCTGGGGAATAGGATACAGAGGCAAAGACAGAGATTGATGAGACCTGGAAGAGAACAAACCTAAACAGGAATTAGAGTCTCTGGAGAGGGCTTGGAGGGATGGGCCTCTTGTTGGTGAAGGCAGAACTGTATGTATCTGGAAGGAGGCCTGGATACTCTGCCCAAGTCTGGAGCTTTGGGATAGATTCAACTCACAGCTTCACCTACTGGAGTTGTTTAACTAAATTCTGAAATATTCAGACATGGAGTGATTTTTACTGTTATTTAAGGCAAAATTCCATTTTGACATGTACTATTTTATAGAGGGTTTGGTTTGGCAAAGCATTGGCACAATTCCTGGATGGAGGCCATTAGCAGTTCTTACCTGATCATTGAATCAAATCAGCTTTTACGGTTGACAGGGCCTTAAAGACCATTTAGTCTAAGATTTTGAAAAAATTCTATTAAACAGAATAGCCTCTGGGCTTATTGAGTTCATAGATGCTTGTCCCATCAATTAAAGAAAAAATATTGTTTTGTTCTTACTTAAACTTTCTCCTATTTTGTATTGGTATTTGTACCTTCTGTATTGAAACAGAAGGGATTGGTGAGCAGTAGATGGGAGGAGGCAGTTAGAATTAGGTGAAGGGAGAGGATGGAGGTGAGAGGGGTGAGTCCCAGCTGGCTAAACCACCCGTTTTATCCCATAGTGGGGTCACCTCTTTCCACTCCCTGCCCTTCCCCATAGCTCTAGGATCAGGCTGAAACATCATCTGGATCCCCCAATCCCCAGGGACCTTCAGTTGTTTACTAAGTCAAAGCACACTGGAACCTTTTACTTTCTTTAAACAAAGTGAATCGTTCTGATCTACAGCCGAACAATAGATTTTTATTTAAACAGAAATCAAGTTTAGTGAAGCTAATTGTGACTCTGCCAGTCACCTCAGTTAAGAGGCATTCTACCAACATCTTTCAGGGTAAAGAGTTTTAGTGGGGATGGGGGAAGAGGGAGGGACCCAAAGATGAGTCAATTAGAGCCAAGTTTGAAAATCAGAAATAAAGAACTCTTTGGAGGAGCCAGAAAAAATGGAGTTTGACACAACTGTGGCAAAACCCTGTTTTCAGAAACTAGGATTTATGTGATAATAAGAATGGCTGGCATTTGTATAGTACTTTAAGAAAAACAGAGAACTTTCATTTTCATTCCAATGTCACAACAACCCTGGTAGGTACTGTTCTTAACCCTATTTTAAATATCAACAAAATGAGACAAATTAGGTTAAGGGACTTGCCCAGGTCTCACAAATAGTATCCGAGGCTAGATTTCAACTTGGGTCTTTCTAACTAAGAGGGCAGCTAGGTGGCAAAGTGCAAGGGCTGGAGACAGAAGACTCATCTTCCTGAGTTAAATCTGGTCTCAGTCACTTACTAGTTGTGTGACCTTGGGAAAAATCACTTAGCCAGGTTTACCTCACTTTCCTCATCTGTCATATGAGCTGGAAAAGGAAATGGCAAACAACTCTTGTATCTCTGCCCAAAAACCTCAAATGGGAGTCATAGAGACAATGACTAGGGTTCTGTCCACTTCACCCTCTTGCTCCTTCATATGATGAAGTAAGGAGGCAATCGAAGGAGATGGAGGTAGGCATAGTGTAATAGATAGTCCAGGCACTGGGAGATGTGGATTCAGGCTTGCCACCAGATATGGGTATGAATTTAGGTATCATTTGATGGCAAGAGAGTTAGAGAAGCAGAGAGACACAGAGGGAAAAAATGAGAGAGACAGAGAGAGAGATGAGTAGAATAGTCTCAGGCATCCTTCTTTTGTATTCAGTCAATGATTCTGTGATTATACTGTGTAAAATACACTCAGAAAACATGGATTGTTTCCCTGTTCTGGGAATGTTTTTCTTGAAATTCTCTGCTACTAATCTCTCTCAGTTTTTAAAGATTTAAAATTTTATTTTTTACCTTGATGTTTTCATTTTCTACATTACCTTCATTTCCAAATATATCCCTCCTCTTATTCAGGAACCCATAACAAAGACTATTTTAAAGTAAAAAAAAATCCAACAATCTAGTTCAGCAAAACTAAAACCTCAATCAAGTCTAACCACAGTCCTAGCCCCTTCTGCAAAGAAAGATGGGAGGTCCTGGTCTTTTCATTTGCTGCACATGATAGAGAGCTTCCAACAGAAGCTGATTTCCTCAGGTTTGGTCTGGTTTGGTTTTCATTTGACTCCTACTTGAACTATTTCCTAGATTTTGGATAGAATGCAAGGAAGCTGGGAAATCAAGAACTCTGTAAGCATTTTTAATCTGTCATTTTTCCCTCTCTAGGTCACAATTTCTTCATATGTAAAATGAAGAGTCCAACTAGATTAGGTAGTTTTAAAAATCTTTTCCAATTCCAACATTCCTTTGATCTGTGACCTCAAAAAACCCCCCTATCTGATAATACAGGAATTCCTGAATAAGGACTTCTGGCTATAATATACTCAATTTCTAGCTAAGGTCAAACTGTGCCCCTATAACAAATTAGCCCATTTGTAGAGCCTTCTTTGGGCTCACTATCCCCCATCCCACCAAACCCTGCACTTGAAAGTTGGAGGGAGAGAGGTGATACTGTTATCTTGGGTTAAGTGTACTCTCAGGGGCAGCTAGGTGGCACAATGGATAGAGCACCAGCCCTGGAGTCAGGAGTACTTGAGCTCAAATCCATTCTCAGATACTTAATAATTACCCAGCTGTGTGGCCTTGGGCAAGCCACTTAACCTTATTGCCTTGCAAAGACCTAAAAAAAAGTATAATCTCTGGAGGCTCCACTTTTAAGTTGTAGCTCATGAGCCCCCACTGGTGTGATTATTTTTAATAGTTACCCATCAGACACTACTAGTCAAAACAAGGACAATTTTATTAAAATGGCATAGTTAGAATAATAGTTACACAACATTCTTAAGACAATTCTTTCCCATAATTACATAGAATTATCTGTAAGAAGAGTGAGTACAAGCTTAGAGTATCCTCATGGTAAGGAATACCTGCGCATATGTGTCCAAAAACAATACCAAAGGACACCAGTGTCCTTAGATTGTTTGTTCAGTGGGTGTAGTGTTTCTGTTGGACAGACCATTGAGCTAAATTCCTTAAATCTCCATATCTTCACATCTTGACTTTGTCCTACTAAGGCTAGTTCTTTCTTAAACCAGTTTCCGTCTCTCTCTGTTCTATTTTCTGAGCTCCTACTCCAAGAAGCATCTTGTACTGACAACCTCTTCCTTTCTGTTCTCAGATGGCTGAGATATCTCCCACTCCCACTGGATGGGTAGCTTGGATACCATAAACTATGACCAATAGCCAGAGAGGAAAGAAAGGTTCCCTCACTGCCCAGAGATACAGAGGTCACACTTCACAAAACTGCTTCCTGCTCAGACTCTGTCTATTGTTTCCAGGCCTGGAAAGCTTTATAAAGGTCATCAGAGCTGTGACCAATCTTTGACCGGTGTTCCAATTCTGTCAGGAAAATTTCTTTACACTTTATAAAGAGATAATGTTTGTCTTTGCATTTTGAATAATATGTTCATAATACCTTTATCTCTTTTATCTGCCCCTTCATTTTCTGTGATTATATTAAGGGGGATTAAGAGTAGGGTGAATCATCTCTGCCCACAACTCCCTTGTTTCTGACTATATATTGGATTATATCATTTACTAAAATCTTCTTTCAGTGTCTTATTGTGGCACATGGTGACAGCTTGATCTCAGATATAGACCTTGGGGACAGAGTTATATGAGGTTCTGGTGTCTATTCAAATTGATATCTTATTGATTTGTAGGGGCATTGATTGTCAGGGCTGAAAGGTCAGTCCTCTGAATTGGAGAATTACATGTTCAATGATTTTGGACCAGGCTAAACCAACAATGCCACAATAAGAGGATCATTGCAGACTCATACCTTTAAACATAGAAGACATCATTTAGATCATGTAGTTTAACCTGATTTTTACCCAAGGTCACAAATGCAACTCCTTTGACTCCAAAAACAGTGTTCTTTTCTGTATACCATTTTCCCCATCTACAAATACATTGGGGTAAGTGATTGAGAGGAACCTGGAATAAGGCCACCAATTCATTGTGTTGAATAATCATAACAGCCGCCTGACAGAAGTTTCCAAGCCTGTCACATGTGTGGGAGCCTGCCTAGACACACCATTTGGGGAAGTGTAGACATGTTATGTTAGTCTGCCTTGGGCTGTTTCTTTAGAGCCAGAGTTGGGCAGAGGAAAGGACATTGAATTTGGAGCCAGGACAGCAGATTCAAATTGGGGCTGTACTACTTGTTACCTGTAAGACCTTAGGTAAGTCCCTTTCCCTTCAATGCTCCTTGCTTTTTTTCAGCATTTCTTTTTTCTCTGGCATTGTTAACAGATCTTGCTTGGATCTTGGCACAAACAGTAATGGCCAAGCCCATTGAATCTCCAGGGCTTCCATGCTATTTTAGGCATAGGCCAAACCTTTGTTACTTAGATCCCAGGCTAAGGCTGGATGCCCCCAAGGATGATCCAAACTTTGGCCAATCAAAGAAAACAGACAGTAGAAAAGGGACTAAGTTTTCTTGGGGATCCTTTGAATCCAAGTCTTCCAGGCTCCAAAACTAGTTCCCTATGCAAAACTGCTACAAGAGAAGTGGACTTTAAGAATTGAAAGAGGCAAAAGAGATAGAGGGAGGAAATTTCAGGCAGTACCTCATTTTTCTCCACCAGAAAATGAAAGTGTTGGATGAAAACATCCCTTCAAGCTCAAAATCTATCATCCTGAGCACGTGGTTACTAGCAGAAGTGCTGAGAAACTTTTTCGTGATCTGCTCTATACAGACATCCTTCGATTTGAACTTAGCAGCCTAGACTGAGGCACCATTTTCCTGCCAAGCCCCCTAGAACTTGGCCTCTAGTAGAATTTTGATTTTGACTTTATGGGCTTTGTTAAGGTTGCAAGTTTGATGCTTAGAACTAGTCAATCAATGAGCATTTATTAAACTATCTATATGCTAAAGTGTTAAGCCAGGTACTGTGTTAGTTCATGGAGATACATATAGTGATGAAAATTAAGAAGACCCTGACCTCAAGGAACTCACATTCGGTTTGGGGAAACAACAGATGTGTGTGGTGTGTGGTAGGTGTGTGTGTGGTATGGTGTGTGTGTATACACACATCTATATATGTGTATGTATATACATGAATATATGTCTATGTGGGTATATATATGCATATACATATATAAGAGTATGTGTAATATAAATGTAAGGTAATTATGGGAGGGTAGGTACCAGCAGTTGGGGAATCACCACAATCTCATATGGTGACCTTTAAGATGAGTTTTGAAGGAAGGTAGGGATCATAAGAGTCCGAGGTAAGGAGTGATTGGGCAAAGAGACAGATAGAGGTTGAAATTTGGGGTTTGAGAAACAGCGAGACACCCCATTTGGCTGATCCATAGAGTGTATGAGGGAGAATAATCGATTCTAGTCATTTTTCAATCCTGTCTGACTCTTTGTGACCTCCATTTGGGATTTTCTTGGCAGAGATACTGGAGTGGTTTGCCATTTCCTTCTCCAGCTCGTTTGGCAGATGAAGAAACTGAGGGAGACAAAGGTAAAGTGACTAGCCCAGGGTCACCCAGCTGGAGGCTTGATTTGACCTCAAGTTGATGAGTCTTTCTTCCTCCAGGCCTGGCACTTTGCGCACTATGGTGCCACCTAGCTGCCCTACAGTGTTATGTTTCATTTGTCGTTGAACAGGACGAGGATTAATATATACTGAACCTATAATGGTACGTTGGAACCAGTTTGTAAAGGGCTCACACTGGCAAACAGAAAAGCCTGTGGTTGACTCTCAAGGTCACAGAGAGCCATAACAGTTTATTACACAGGGGAGTGACATGGTCAGCCCTGTGTGTTAAAAATGTCACTTTGTGAAGGATGGATTAGAGAGACCCAAGGCAGTTTTGGCATTATGCTTGGACCACTGCCCAGCTTCTCTGGGCTTGTTAGAGGCATTATAGCCTCTCTGGGCCTCTACTTCCTCCTCTGTAAAATGAGGGGGGTTGGTCTAAATCAGAGGTGTTAATCTCTGGGCTGCTCCAGAAAGTGATCCACAAAACTCCCAGAATGCAAGCTGTGACTGGGAAATATTTAGCAAAATAAATAAAAATACAATAGAACACAGATAATGGTAATACATGGTGTTCTGTGTCAGTGGGTGACCTCCAGGGATCCTGTATTGTTTAGCGCCCTCCTTTCTAGTTTCTACTTGAGTTTGATACTATACTGCCTCTCAGGAGGTGGCATTTCAGTTAGTTTTAATTGATATTTTATTTTATTTTTCCAATTGCATGTTATGAAATTCACCATTCATCCGCTTGTGTATTTATAAGTTACACAATTTCCTTCCACCTTCTCTTCCCCCAGTGGTGAACAGTCCAGTAAACATTGTACGTGTTCATTTATGTTTAACATGTTTACACATTAGTCCATTTCATTTAGTTTGAAAGGACAGGTTGGACCTAGCAGGTAAAGAGGGAAGGAGGAAGGGACATGACTGAACAAAGACAAAGGCAGGAAAGCAGAAGGAGTTTTCAGGAGCTTCCAAGAATGGGACAGTGTGGCTCAAACATAGAGTGTTAGGAGGGGAAATCATATGAAATAAGACAGGAAAGGTAGGGTGGTCCCGTTGTCAGGTGTGTGGGTGTGTGTATGTATGTATGTGTGGTGTGGTGTGTGTATACACACATCTATATATGTGCATGTATAGATGCAAATATATATCTATGTGGGTATATATGCATACACATACAGGCAGAGGAGTGTAAATGAGCCGGGGTGTGTGTGTGTGTGTGTGTGTGTGTGTGTGTAATTGGGGAGGGGGGCTCCTGAAGGCTATTCTCAAAGAGGAGTCTCAAGGAGAATGCAATCATATGAATGAATAACTGTCAGGGTTGTTTTTGGTTGTTGTTTTAAATCGGTTTTATTACACTCACTCCATATAGAAGCCCCTCCCTCCTATCTCTGCCATTGTTCCCCACACATCTTCCATCCGGGACAGAAATTGATAGTACATAAGGGGGGGAAGCTCAGACCAGTGGTACCCACCAGCCCAAGATAGCCAGGGGTCTCCAAAGAGATCGGGATGAGCAACCCAAGATTCCAGGGGACCAGTGATAAAGTGTACTCCCCACCTCCCCAGAGGGCTGATGAACCCAGGAAGCAGATAGCCATGCATTTGGGGACTGTTCTGATGCAGGAATCTGTCTTCCATTGACTGGGCATCCATACTACAAAGGTTTTGTTTTCCCTCCCCCCCCCCCATGTGGGTGGGGGAGGTAGAAAAATCTACCTTTTTTGCCAATTGCAATAAAAGAATCAAATTAAAAAACCAAAGTGACCCATCGCCCTTGATTGGGAGATCGTTCCCCCCCCCCGAGGATTTCTGCAGCTTTCGGAATGAACCAGACTCCCCCCAGCACCCCACGCAGGACCAAAGCCAAACGGATGCTTTCAAATACTTTTGATGTCGATGGATGACTGTTTGCAGACTGGTCTCTTGTGCCTCCCCTCCTGCATCCATCCGCCTGGGTCCTGGGGCCGGGAGAGGAAGGGAGAGGTGGAGGCCCCCTCCTCTCGGCCCATCCCCCCCCCCCCCCCCCAATAGTTGAAGGGCTGAGCAAGGGAGGGGCCCCCCAGGCCAGCCCCCCGCCCCTCCCCCGGCGCCGGCCCAGCCGTCTGCTGTCCAGCTGGCCCGGCAGCTGAAGAGCGTCGGGGCGGCTTGTCGGAGCGGCTGCCACCACTTGGGATGCTGATTTGCATGTGTATGAACTGCAGCCGCTCAGGTGCGGTTGGCAGGGCCCCCTCCCCCCATTAAGCTGGAGGCTGCCGATTCCTAGCTCTCAAAGGGGCACTTTGCATGAAGGGACCCCAGTCCTTTCCCTGCTTCATTTCCGTTCCAAATCCTTACAGAGAAATAACAAGCCAGCCTCTGAATGCGACACAATAGAGCGAAGCTTTAGCCAGCCTCGGGTTTCTTTCATGCCAACCACATCCCCTGCAAACCCTTTCAGCGTTCAGTGGTAAATAAGAGAAGAGGAGAAGAAGATGAAGAGGTGCATGCAAGGGAAGAGAGTTGTCAGCTGAGATTTGGGGAAAAAAAAGAAAACAATGGAGCCAGGAGAGGGATTTGAGGCAGCCTCTCCAGGTGGTGAGCCCTGCGGAAAGGCTTCTGGAGGCAGTAGTCACCAGGCTGGGGAGGGAAGAAGAGGAAAGACAATGGAGGCAAGGAGAGGTAGTCGCCGTGGGGCGGGCAGAAAGAAAGAAAGGAGAAGGGGGAGAGAGAAGGATGGCATGTTGGCACCACCGGGGGCATGTTCTCCCAACCTGGCTCCATTTCACATTGGCACAGAACTGAAGTTTGGGGCCCTCTGGAGCACTCGGCCCTGGCCCCGGGTTTGGATGCCCCAAAACTCAGGATGGACCCCAAATGGCCTTCGAACCTCAGCGATTGGACAGTCTGGGTCATTATCACCTGTGCCAGGCTGCTAACGATGCCCCTGGGCAATGCTAGAGAAAGAGGAGCCCACCGACACAAGCGAGAAGAAACTGATGCAAAAATGGCAGAGATGCTCAAAAAGGAACAATCTTGGAATGTAGGAAGGAGGCCAGACTAGAGCTGATGCCAGGCCTTGGTGGAGAGTCTTAAGATGGGAGGTTGGAGAGGGAGCTTTGGAGAGCAGAGGCCAAAAGAGCAGGTTCAGGCAGTCCGGGGCCTGGGAACAATCAATCAACCAAGAAGTAGGGATTAGAGTCATGAGATCATAGATTTGGACATGGGTAGAATTTAGAGGTCACCTAAACCAAACTATTTTATTTTACCTAAAAGGACCCAAAGCCCAGAGAAATGAGGCAATTTCCTCAAAGTCACCCAGGAAAATAAATGGTAGAACTAATGTTTTTATCCTTCACTTTCAAAGAAAAGCATGACATCAGAGAGATGATGCCTTGACAAGCAGGTGAATTGGATTTGAGTGAGGGGGTGCTGTACTAAGTCAGCAGCCTCACTTTTTCCTCCAGAGCCATCTGGGTCCAGTGGCCAGATAGAAATCAGGAGCATAAGAGATGGTCCCTGATGGAAGGCAATCAGGGTTAAGTGACTTACCCAAGTCACACAGTTAGTGAGAGTCAAGTGTCTAAGACCAGATTCAAACTCCCTTCCTCCTGAATCCAAGGCCAGTGCTCTATCCACTACACCACCTAGCTGCCCACAAAATAGTAGATATGAAAAAAGTGACCTTGGGCAATTCAATTCAGTCTGCCTCAGTTTCCTCACCTGTCAAGTGAACCGGAGAAGGAAATGGCAAACCATTTCAGTATCTCTGCCACAAAACCCCCAAGTGGGGTCACAAATAGTTGGATACAACTGAAAATGCCTGACCCCCACAACTCTAAATCCAGTATTTTCTCCCCAGAACTATGTTCATTCCTAGAGACCTGATTTTTGAATTCAGGCCTCAGATAATAGCTTTGCAACTATAGTAAAATAGCTCAAACCTCTCTGAGCCTCAGTTTCCTTATCTATAAAAATGGGGTTTTATAGAATTGCTTGGTGAATCAGGAAATATTGTATTTAGTTCAAACTGTGAAAAGAATATAAACTCATATTTTCCAGTAAAAATACAAGCATCGTGCTAAGCATTAAAAGACCTATCCTCAGCCTTCCTCTTTCTTCCTGACCAAGCGACCTCAGAATATCATGAAAGGAAGAAACTTGGGAGGATGTGGAGAGAGTGCATACAATTCCCACCTTGCAGAGTTATTAGAAGGAAAGTATTTTGTAAAGCTTAAAGAGGGATAGAGATATGTTATTATAGTTATTTTGGTGATATTTAGAGTTAAAGAATATATTATTAATTATTCCATATTCCATAGTATATAATTATATATAGTTATATTTTTTAATATTCTCATAACTTATGGTGTGAAAGTAAAATTGACTTCTGGAAGGGGATCAATAGGCTGTAAGTTCTGGCAGTTTCTCCCAAACTGGGAAGGCTAGGCAAGAGACTAGGTTTATTACTCAAGAATCAGCCTAACCAAGGGTTAAGATCAGCGCCCCTATCAGTGATGGATCATATGGTGAAGGCAGACTATGAAACAGTCAAAAATGATACTACATCACTGAGTATTTCAAATAGGCCTTTGATAGCCTCCCCTGACCTTGAGGATCTTACAGTCCATTTGGGGGAAATAAGATGATCAAAGGGGGCTAGACAGGACAGACTAAGTAAGTAAACTTTCAATTCTCCAGTATTCTGTGCTGTGGTTGTTGAGGAAGAGTGATCAGTGATAATGAAGTAGAATCATGGAAGGCATCTTGGAGGAGGTGGGAACTGGCAAAAAGTAACAATAAAACTTTCTGCTCCTCCTGTCTCACAGGAGTTTGGCATATTTACCTTCCTTCAGGTGCTGTCCACCTACAGCTTGCCAGAGTTCCCTGAGGGTTCCCTGGGTACTTGCTGAATCCTGCTTAGTGTTGGCTGGCACCCATTTGTCTCTTTTAGTTTTTCCTGTTCTCACCACTGAACTCAGGAGAAAGTTTTTCTCTTCTCCCCTGGCCCTCCTTAGCCTTGCCTTTCCTTCTGGGATGAATTTGTTGAAATCAAACTCAGGAGGAAAGAGGAAGTGGAGAATAGGGGCTATCTTCTACCATCTTTGAATTCCCAACACTCAGTGTTTTAAATAGAGCACTTGGGTTTTAATAAAGGCTTGCTAACCCATCCTGCACTTCAATTCCCAGATGGATTCTAGTCAGAACCTCAAAGGGCACATGTTGACCAGGGTTTACCTCACTGCCATCTCTGAGACATCTTTTCTGTATTTCGTGTGCTGGCTTTTTCCATCCTGGAGCAAAACTGGACAAATCACCTCATTCATACCAAGTCATTATTAAACTAATTCAGTAGAAGGGAATTCATGGTGATTGTGAAGCTCCTCACCAATCATGTAATTCTAGAACTGTTAGAACCATCAGAGACTGCTTGGGATTGTTTAATCCAACCCTGTCATTTTTTTTAAAAGATGAAACTAAGACATAAAGACTTGTCCAGGATCATTCACTGGTCCCAGACACCACCAGCTGGGATTCCTGTCTTGGTCTTCTGACTCCAGACTTGGTTCTCTTCTTCCTTCACCTCAGGCATATCCCATGATGTCTATCATTAGTCCCGTGGATCAAGGCCCTTGGTGAGGATATGACTGAGTGAGTAATAGAACCCAAGTTAACACCTTCCCAATCCTGGGCTTCCTCCTTTACATTTTGCAGCCTTCCTCTTTTACATTTTGTAGCCTTTCAGAAGTATTGGCATTTTTAAAGGGCAACAGGAAAAGACAATGCAAGTGAATAGGAGTAGTTAATAGTAGTAAAGTTAATAATAATGGTAGTAGCAATCATAGAGACAGTAGTGGTTATGGTGGGTATAGTGTTGAGTCCCTCCTGTGGTGCCCAGCTTTTTGTGACCCCATTTGCCGTTTCTTTGAAGAAATTCCTATTTCCTTCTCCAGTTCATTTTACAGATAAGAAATCCACCAGAGGTTAAGTGAAGCTCTAGGTCTGGAACTTTTATCCACTACACCACCTAAATGGCCAGTAGTAATAGGTAATATTTAGTGTTAATAGTAGCAATAATGATACTAATAGCATTAGTAATAATAGCAGCAGATAGTAGTAAGTAGCAATAATAGTTAATACTGGAAGTTAGTGGTAATTGTAAATAGAATTAAGTAGTAGCCCTACTGAGTTGTGTTAGTGTCAGTTGGAGTAGTTGGTGGCAATAGTAGTGATAGCAGTAGCGTTAATTATTGTTAGTACTTGGGAATAGAAGTTGAATTTCATAAGGAACAGGAGCGGTATTTAATGTTAGTAGAATTTAGTCGTATAGTGTTAAGAGATAATAAGAGTGCTGGTTAGTGTTAATTGTAGTAGTTGTGGTAGCAGTAGTAGTAGGTGATAGTAATGGTGGTTGGTTAGTGTTCGTTCTTGTAGTAAGAGAAGTTAAATGAAGTAAGCTAGTAGCAATAAAAGTAAATAGGATTAAGTAGTGAAGTGTTGGCATCAGTGGTTACAGTTGGTAGTATGGGAGATACTAATAAGTAGTAATAGTAATGGCAAATAGTATTAGTCAGTAGGAGTAAAAGTAATGGGTAGGGGCAGCTGGGTGGCCCAGTGGATAGAGCACCGGCCCTGGAGTCAGGAGTACCTGAGTTCAAATCCGGCCTCAGACACTTCATAATCACCTAGCTGTGTGGCCTTGGGCAAGTCACTTAACCCCACTGCCTTGCAAAAACTAAAAAAAAAAAGTAATGGATAATATTAAGCAGTATAATAGTGGTGATCAGTGTTTACAGTTGGGAGTAATAATAGTAGTAGAAAGTAGTAGTAATAGTGGTGGTATTAGTAGTACTTAGTAATAATAGTAGTTGATAGTGATAGTCACAGGTGTATTAAGTGGTAGTAATACCACTGGTTGCCTTAGTAATAATCAGTGGTTAGCAGCAATAGGAGGAGGTAATAGTGAGTAATAGCAAGAGTGGTAGTGTTAATAATGAGTAGTAGTAAGAGGAGTAGAATTGTGGTAGATAGTATTTTCAGTAAGAAGTAGTAAGAGTAGTAGATATAAGAAATAGTGGCGATTAGTATTAGAAGTAATGAGTGGCAGAATACACTGGCGGGGCCAATATTTGAAACAAGTCTTCTAACACTGAAACTAGTGTCCTTTCTACCATGTTTCAGGCTACACCCAAAGGGATGAATCCCTAAAGGAGTTAAAAAATAATATAGAATACCATTAAAAACAGAGGAGGATCTTTTGAGGTTGAATTAGGCAGTCAGTACACATTTCTTAACTGTTTTCTCTGCACCAGGCACCATGCTAACTAAGCCCTGGGGAGAACCCAGGAGACATCCCTAAGTCCTCTTCATAAATATGTTGACCAGTGACTCAAGTGGACTCTTCCCATCTTCATCTCTCCTTGTTTCATATGGAGAAAAGTCAGTATTTAGGTAACCATCTCAGACAAAACCTACCTCCCACCCTGAGAAAATCTCATCCGCATTTAAAACTTTGAATCTTTTTAATTTTTAATTCTACTTCTTCCCCATTAAGGAATGATGAAGAAGCTGAGTTTTGTCATGAGGGTCTGGAGAGGAAAGAGCAAAGATCACCTAATCTCAGCATTTTAGATTTGGAGGGCACTTCCTCTAATCCTTTGACCTCAGAGGGCATCTTCCAATCTCATCCATCACTAGTTGAACAGTTTTAAGGACTCACTTTCCTGATAGAAGCTGAGTCTGAAGGAGGCTTCCCCATAAGCAAGAAACATTTATTAAATGTCTTTTTTCAAGTGGTACTATACTCTTGAGACTCATTTTAGAACAAAGGTTGGCAACCTTTCAGGAGTGGCTTGCCAAGTCTTCATTTATTCGTTGAGGTAGGTGGGGGCATTAGATAGTTAAGGGCAACCTAGGTATGAGGCACAAACCCTTTCCAAGGAGATCCTTGGTTAGGGAACAGTGAATCTATAGGGTTCTCTTTTCTCTCAATTTGGTCTCAATGGAGAGTAGCATCAGGGACAGATCTCCTAGGAGGTTCAATTGGTGAAGAAGAAAGTGCAAGGTATCAGCATATTCATCTCTTTTAGGGCCTTGAGGATTGAGGAGGAGCAAAGATTCTATTATGACCCATGGTTTATCACAGTAATTATCAGTGATGTTGAGAGTTGAGATCGATAGAGTATTCAGAACTGAAATCAGAAGAAGGATCTGGATTTGGATTCTGGCCTTACTTTTTATGGGCTCTGTGATCTTGGACTAATCATTGCTGCCCTCTGGCTCTCAGGATCCTCTTTGGTAAAATGGACTGAGCTAAATGTTCTCCAGAAGAATCAAGAGACATTTCGTCTCCTATCTCTAAATGATGTATGACTATGTCTTTGCTACTGGACAGTCTGTTTCTCAGCTTGACAATCAGTAAAGGAAGCCTCCATCAGCAAGAGGCAGGAAGGTCCTGGGTTTGGATGTTGACTTCTGTCTCTGTATGAATAAGTCGCTTAACCTATTGAGACCTCAGTTTCCTTATCTGTAAATGAGAGATAACAAAACTTACCTCACCAGAGCTGTTGTGAGGGTCAGAGGATCTCTATATAAATATTGGCTGAATATCTTTAGCAATAAAGGAATAGAGAGGATTTAAAAGCAGGAGAGGGATAGGTAGGGAAGATTTTTCTTGACTTGTGGACAAGCAGGGACAGAGTAAAGATCCTCCATTCTGTCAAAGGATGATGAGCATTTAAATTCCACCTTGGAGACTCAAGACCTTTATGACCTGGTGCTAACTGGGCCTCAGTCTGACTTGATGCTATCTAAGGTCACCTCCCATCCCATGGCTACACTCCCATCATCCTACTGTAAAGGAGTTTTTAAAAAATTTAAAAAATTGACATTTAGCCTTAAAAGAATGTCTGAGGTCTCATTCCAGAGCCATTTGTGTGGGTACCAACATTCCAAGAAGGTCAGGCTGGGGGCATCCATCTACTTCCTACCCACACTGTCCTCCCCACCTATCTGAATGCTCTCCTTCTTCAAAGCCCACTGGGGATCCCATCTTCTCTCCAAAGTCCTCCTCATCCCCTGGAGCACCGATTGTGTACCAACCAATTAACCCCTTATTTACACTGACTCAAGTTATTATTTTGATGCATGTTTTAACTTTAGACCCTGTTTGTAAGCTCCATGAGGGTTGGTAAAAATCTTTGTTCCTAACGACTGCATAAGCCAGGTGTGTATAGTAAGTGGTGTGTACCGATTAATTGACTGATTTCTGAGAAGTTGAGTATAGTTCCAGTCTTGTACCTAGGCAACATCTGACCTCGTTTCTCAACCTCTCCCCATATCATCATGGCCAACTTGGCAGATCTGCTCAGCAGAAAAACACCTGGGGCACCCGATGTAAAGGGGTACTGGCAGGACCCAGCCTGCCCTTCCCCCCGTTTCCATTCAAACCAGAACAGAGACCTGGAAGATGTTCCCCTTTAGAGCAGGTGCTGCCTACCCCCAGAGGCACCTAGTAGATACAGATGGGGCCTCTTCTTGCCCCTTTGGTATGGGGCCTGGGCTGGAGACCAGGAGAGGAGGTGGGTGGCATGTGGAAACACCAGGTGAGGAAGCCAAGATCAGCTGGCAGCTTTCCCTGCTGCTGAAACAAACTCAAAGCCAAGGTTCAACCTTGCACAATAGAGTGATTGTATCTGTTTGATCTGTAGAAACCTTTGGGGGAAGGGGGTTCTTTTTTCTTTTCCAGAAGAATCAAGAGACATTTTCTGAACTTTCTCTTTCACGATCCTCCCTTCCTTTGAGTAAACTGTGTCTTCTTCCTCATCCCCTCATCCCCAAATTCCTCTTATTCTCCAGTCTGTCTGGACTCTGAATGGGTGGATTGTTTGTTTCTGAGCACTGTCTGGATCTGGCTTGGGGTTTGGGATAAGGGGGGAGGGAGGTGGTGGATTTGGCTCAAGATGGCCAGCAGGACAGAGAGGATGGTGGCTTTGCATTGTGTGTGGCCTCAGATCCTGTGGCTGGCTTGGCCTCCCAGGATTCCTGGTCCTCTTCCCAGTCTTCCCCACCCCTGCTGGCTCCAGCAGCTGACCAAGCAGAGAGATGGACCAAAACATGGTGGTATTGGGGCCCCCTCGATCCAAGGGAGAAATCAATCTGTAGAGATGCCCTTCTGAGGGAGACCCAGCAAAGGAGGAGTGGGAGAAAAGAACAGGTGACTGGGTGATCAGTGATGCAAAGGGCAATAGAAATCAAGAGGGGACTTAACAAGGTTACAAATGAAATGACGTTACTGACTTCAGCCTAATGTAATGTTGCCTCTTATCCATTTTTCAAAACTTCTGCTCAAGGCTTCCTCCAGTCACATCCTGTCCCTAGGCTCTGTCAAGAGATCTGCCAAGGTCTTTCAATTCAATTCAGCCAGCATTTAGAAGGCACCTACTTTATTAAGGGCCCTGTGTTAGGAGTTGGGATAAAGAAGTAAAGATGAAACATTTCCTGTCCTCAAGGAGCTTATGAATAAGAGCCTAGGGAAGACTTTGCCCTGAGAGGATTAACCAAACTAAATTCAGAAATGTTTATCTCCATGTTGTTGGAAGGGAAGGAAGGGAGGGAGGAAGGAAGGGAGAGAGGGAGGGTGAGAAGGGAGGGAAAGAAAAAAGAAATGAAAGAGGGAAGGGAAAGGAAGGAGGGAAAGAAGAAGGGAGGAAAGGAAGGAAAGACAGTGCTGGGGCACAGCACAGTGGCTCACATATATAGTAGGCACTTAATAAATGTTTGTTCAATTGGCTATAGTAAAGAGAAATAGGGCAAAAGACAAGACTCATTGGTTAAACCTTAAACCTTGTTGAACCTTTCAAGCTCAGTAATTGTTCAAGACTTGCTACGGTGGTGATGATGGTGGAATTGATGGTGAGGATGAAGATGATGATAATGATAACTAGCATTCACACTAATTTAAAATTTACAGAGTATTTCATTTAATCTTCACAATAATTTTGAGAGGTAAGTAATATTGTTATCCACATTTTATAGATGAAGAAACTGAAGCAGAAAGAAAGTGTAACTTTCCCAGATGTTGTATATGAGGTCAGTTTTCCTGGATCCAGGTCCAACACCTGGGCCAACTAGCTGTCATCAGTGGAAGGAGAGCCCATATCAACAGAATTAAAGATTCTTCATCCTTGAGGTCTCCTCCGGTCATCCTAAGTCCATGGCAGTTTCTCCTTCCTTGAGGCATCATTTTCAGTTTCATATCCCGCTTTTAGGCTTAGCAACATTATCTGTTCTCCTTAGCATCCTTTTAATATGTGTTATCCTCATCTCCCCCCTAGATTATAAACTGTTGGAAGGTAAGAAGTTTGTCTCAATTATTGTGCCCCTTGCAATGACTAGTAACACTACTGAGCACTGAAGACACCTAGGTCAGTTGAAGAGAGAAGTGACTTTGGAATTAGGAGATTGTTCAGTTGTACCTATCTCATCATGACTGCATTTGGGCTTTTCTTGGCAAAGATTCTGTGGTGGTTTGCCATTTCCTTCTTCAGCTCATTTTATAGATGGGGAAACTGAAACAAACAAAACAGGGTTTTCCTAAGGTCACCCAGCTAGTGAGTATCTGAGATTGGATTTAAACTTGGGTTTTCCTAACTCCAGGCCAAGTACTCTATCCACCACCTAGCTACCACTAGCCTGACATAGTGGAAAGAATACTAAGTAGAATGAGAAGATGTGAATTCAAATCTATATTCAGGCATTGAATACGTAGACAAATCCAGTCAAGTCACTTCCCCCCCACATTTTTACAGAGAAGGAAATTGAGACCCAGGGAAAGGGAAATTATTTTCCCAAGGTCCTACAGCTAATAAGTAAGAAATGGGCTTTGGTTGTCTGATGCCAAATTTCCTCCATGATAATCTCACTGGAAAGCTGAGTGACCTTTACAAAGCAAAGATAGGGTTTCAAATTAGTTGGTACAAAAGGAACCCTCCCTCTGCAGATCCTCTGAGTCAGAATCTAGGACTCTTTCCACTATACTGCATGGTATATCTCAGGTGCCAGCCTCACTGGCAAGTGATTATCTATAAAAATGGAAAGAATGATACTTTCACTACCTATTTTAAGGGTCTATATGAGAAAAGCACTGTAAAGAATAGCAGACACTCATATAATACTTAAAGACAGGGGTGAGGGATGCCATATAAGACCCTCAAAATCATTTGTTTGGGTGTGCCAAGGCAATTGCAGGCAGGACTCAAAATTCAAGAAATCTTGGAGCTTTTTAGGGGCAAATTAATTAAATGTTTGACCAAATATAGCAGGCTAATTTTTAAGGTGATAATTTTGTATGGCCCGTGGATGATGTTATAAATATTCAAATGCACGCTTGGTAGAAAAAAATTGCTTTAAAAATTGAGAAAAATGAATTAGTGTAATAATCAATATACTATTAAAGATTTGGGGTAGGTAAGTGGTGCAGTGGAGAGAACACTGAGGACCCGAGTTCTAATTTGGCCTCAGACTGTTTACAATTACTAGATATTTGATGATGGGTAAGTCACTTAATCCTGATATTATGTGTGTGTGTGTGTGTGTGTGTGTGTGTGTGTGTGTGTGTGTGTGTGTGTGGAGAGAGAGAGACAGATTTTAAATGAGGGGTTTAGAAAATGAGGCTCAGTTTCTAGTCTCCCTAAAGAGTTGCTTCAAATGAAAACAGCCTTGCATCCATGGAATTTCCATTAACGGTTGATCTGCCTCACTTGCACCCTGTCTGTAGATGAAGGCTACCTGTATTTGCATCCTGAGCCTATTGGGAGGATGCTTTACCGAAAGGCCTTCTAAATCCATCTCTTTGAAACTGAAAGACCCTATTTAGCGGGTGCTGCTTTGGTGGTGAGAAGGGGCTGCTACTGCTAATCCTTCCCCCTCCCCGGCATCGACAAAAGAGGCCTCCTAAGCTTTTAAAGTAATTAACCAGGTGCAGCTCTGTTTATACAACACAGCCTTGGGGGAGATGGGGTAGGGGGAGAGAAGGAGGGAAGTGTCTGCCTCCCCGGAGACACCATTTGCCGCTGCAGTGTCACAGGCTGAGCTCTCTGAAATGGCAGGAGAGGCTACAGCCTGGGCTTGGGGCAGGGGAGCATGTCTGTATGTTTATAGGCCTGTCTTAGGGCTTTTTCTCTCTGCATGGGGCTTGGATGGATCACGGAAACGGTCGGAGAGAGTGAGAGGCCTCCCAGAGTGTGAGAGACCTCCCAACCTGTTGCAGAAGAGAGATGCTTCTGTAACATCCCTAACCCTTGAGCATCCAGTCTCTGGTTAAGGACATCAAATGAAAGCCCACTCACCAGAACCAGCTAGATGATGAGGTGCCTAGAGTCCTAGTCTTGGAATCAGTAAGACCTGAGTTTCAATCTGGTGACAGGAGCTTGCTAGCTGGGTGACCCTGAGCAAGTGCCTCAGTTTCCTTATCTATAAAATAGGAATCCTAATAGCACCTGGACAGCTAGATGGTACCATGAATGAAGTACTGGGTTTGGAATTAGGAAGACTCATCTTCCTGAGTTCAAATCAGATCTCTGATACTTACTAGGTGTGTGATCCTGGGTTATTTTATCCTATTTACCTCAGTTTCCCCATCTGTAAAATGATCTGGAGAAGAAAATGGCAAACCATTCCAGGATCTTTGCGAAGAGAACCCCAAATGGAGTCAGGAAGAGCCAGATAGGACTGAAAAACAACGAATAGCACCTAACTATGTAAGGGTTATGATGAGGATTAGATAAGTTAATATTTGCAAAGTGCTTTGCAAGTCCTCAAGTGCTATATTGTTGTTGCTGTTGCTGCTTGTTCACTTGTTTCCCTGAGTTTCTTGGCAAAGCTACTGGAGGGGTTTCGCCATTTCTTTCTCTAGTGCACTAAGGCAAATAGTTAAGTGACTTGCCTATATGATTATTTGAATCTAGATTTGAACTCAGTGCTTCTTGACTCCAAGCCCTATGGAGCCATCTATCTGTCTCAAAGTGCAATATAAATTCCAGGAACCATATCACCTTTGGGTCACCTCTGACATGGAGCCTAAATCTGTTTCCCTACAACTTCTGACATCTGGAGTCAAGTCCAAGTCTAATCTTTCTTTCATAATGGCAGCAAGTTAATCCTTGAAGTGTCTCTAAAGTCATCCCATTCTTGTTTCAAGTGAGGAAACTGAAGCCAATAAAGGCAAAAAGACTTATCCCTAATCTAATAGGTAGTAATCCAAAGAGGCAGGTTTTGAATCCATTCCCTCTGACTACAAATCTAGGGTTCTTTCCCATTAGATCTGTTGTTTGCTTTTCCAGCCTTAATAATTCCATCTTTTCTAGGCCTTACTCTGGACACATTACAATTGTTCATGTTCTTCCCTAATTGTGGTACCCAGAATAGAATGTGAATAGACCCTCTAAGTCTGACTAGGCCAAAGAAGTCTGAGAGCATGACTTCCCTAGTTCTACACATAATGTTTCTGTCAAATCAACCTAAACTCACATTAGTAGGAGAAATTTGTTCATTTCTGGCCATTCTCTCAAGAAAGCAAGTCAGTCTGATTCTTGGTCTCTTTGCTTCTCTTACAACTGCAAAAAGCTAGGAGAATGCCTTTCTTTGCAAGGGGTTGCCAAACCCTACCCATTTCTAAAAAACCAAAAGTGAAAACCCAGAAAAGCTAAAGGACTTACATTCTCTGCATTTCTCATAGATGATCCTCCATCTTCCATCTTCATGCCTTTGCATTGTCCATACCTTTCTACCTTTGAAATATAATTTAGGCACCACCTTTGGAATGAAACCTTTCCTGATTCCCCCATTGCTAATGCCCCTACTCCCCCAATCTACCACGTATTTAACTATTATGTGTGTATATTAACTTTCTGTTTCCATTGTATTTATTTGTATATGTCCTACTTGTCTTTCCCATTTGAATACAAGCTTTTTGTGCATAGGGATCATTTCCTATTTGGTGATTTATGTCATCACCTAGTCCAGTGGCTGGCACATAGTCAATACATAATAAATACTTGTTGGTTGGTTGATTGACCACCAAGGCCACACAGGCAGTCAGTGGCAGAGTCAGTACTTGACTCCACATCTTCTGACTCCAAGGCTAATGTTCTCTCTACCTCTAAAAATAACCCTCAGGTAATTGGCCAAATTGTGGCTTAAAGGGTGAGATAAGGTGACAGAAGACTCCACGTTCTTGAGGCCAGCAGTTTCTTCCCCACCCTCCATGGATAAAACCTTCCTTATGATATTACATTCTACTTCCTCTATCTACCCATCTGCCTCTGTCTACGCCCCTGTCTATGTTTCTATCCATTCGTCTATGTATTTCTCATCTAACTGTACATCTGTGTATCCATCTATCCATCCATCCATCTATGTATTTGTTCATCTATGTATCTATGTTCTCATTCATCCATCCATCCATCCATCCATCCATCCATCCATCCATCCATCCATGTAGTTATCTATCCAATACATTCATGATTGCTTGTGTATCTCGGACTCCTCCATTAAAATGGAAGCTTCTTGAGGACAGAGGTCATGTTTTTGCCTCTCTCTGTAGCCAGGCCTGGCATTAATAAGAGCTCAAAGAATACTTGTTGACTGGACTGAGTGGAGGCAGAAGCCAGTCCTGGGGGCATCAGAGTGATGGGATCTGGGAATGGCAAGTGGCTTAGATAGACAAGACCCCTATAAAAATCCTCCAGTGAAGGCATGTTTGTCCTGTCTTTGACAATCAAGGCAGACTGAAGCCAAAACAGCTTGAGCTGTTTGATGGGATGTAGGAAGTTACCAGAGAAAAACGAATGCAATATAGCAGCGTCTGGATATACTGCCCAAGGGGCTTCATTCCACAGGCAGAGATGTGGCATCCACACCCTGCTGCCACCACCTATGGTGCACACGAAATAAAACATGTGTGAGCAAGCCTCTGCCCCTGCACTGGGGATCAGACCCCTATTGTATTCTTTACATGCAGTGTGGTCAGGGTGTTTTCTGATGCATGAACAGGGAGAGACACAGATCTGTCTTTGATGATGGGGTGGGGAGGAGGGGACCTGTAAAGAGAACAGGCCCTTTCAGAGATGGGGTGAAGAGCAGAGAGGATTATGCCTTAGGGCCTCAAGGTGCTGAAGGTGACCCCTGGAGTCCCGGGGGCCTTGGGTCCCAGTCTGTACAATAAAGCTCTGGGGTCTCTGTGTGTGTTTGCAAGGCAAGGCTAGGTGGAAACAGCTGCTGGTTGTTTAGTGACCTCCACTGGCTCAGCGTTTCCCCCTTTTCTCCCCCTCCTCCCACCCAGACAGAGCCAGATGGAGATGCTTCTCTAATGCTGAAGGTCTGAAGTCTAATTAGGAGATTGAGAGCAGTGGTTTGGAATCTCCCAGTGACGAGAGAGAGAGAGAGAGAGAGAGAGAGAGAGAGAGAGAGAGAGAGAGAGAAGGAGAGAAGGAGGAGGAGTAGAGAAAAAGAGCAAATAGAGAGGGAAAGGGGGATGGAAAGAGGGGGAGAGAGAGGAAGACAGTAAGGAAAGGAGTAAGGAAGGACAAAAGAGGAGAGGGAGAAAAAGAAACACACAGAGACAGAGAGAACACAGAGGAAGGGAGGGAGAGACAGAGGTAGGGAAGGAAGGAGGGAGGCAGAGGGAGGAAGTGAGACAGAGGGAAGAAGAGGAGAAAGAGACATAGAGACAGGCACAGAAAGAGAACAGATGGAGGGAGGGAAGGAGAGAGAAAGAAAGGGAAGGAGGCAAGAGAAAGAAAGGGAGGGGAGGGAGAGAGAGAGAGAGAGAGAGAGAGAGAGAGAGAGAGATTAAAAGTGGAAGAGACCTTAGAAATCCAGCCCACAGGGGCAGCTAGATGGTGTAGTGGATGGAGCACCGGCCTTGGAGTCAGAAGGACCTGAGTTCAAATATAGCCTCAGACACTTAATAAGTACCTAGTTGTTTGACTTTGGGCAAGTCACTTGACCCCATTGCCTTGCAAAAAAACAAACAACAAAAAATCCAAAGAAATCCAGTCCAATTAGAGGAAGGAACTGAGGCCCATAGAAAGGAAGTGACTTGTCCTAGGTCACACAGCCAGCCAGTGGCAAAGCCAGGTCACCCAAGTTTTCATTCAAGGAAGCAGCAGTAGAGTTGATCTCCTCTCATTAAACACCTCTGCCCAACTCTACATGCCCGGCCGTAAATTGTGCTTTCCTACTGCCCAGAGCTATTATTTTTAGATGGAACCTCAGATAGCATCTTATCCAACTCCCATCATTTTAGAGAGAACATAGAAATTACATGATGAAGCCTCTTGTTCAAAACCAAAAAAGCCTCCTACTCAAAGGACAGGCACTAGGATCTCGATCTCTAGACCCCCCAATCCACAGACTTATACATGTTCTGACATTGCCCCTCTAGACACACTCCAGGAAGTGAATATTAAAGGATTGTATTTTTATGCTCCAATGTTTCCCTTCATTAGCTTCTCTAGAAATGATAATAGTATAGAGGTTAGAGTGATGGACTCATAAATGTTAGCACTACCATCTAGGCCAACGCTTCTTAACCTTGTTTGTGCCTTGGGATCCCCTCTGGGGAGTCTGGCACTCTGTTTGCCTTTCTCAGGATCCCAGTTTTGAAAGCCATAAAATAAGAGACAGATTACAAAAGAAACCAATTATTTTGAATTATAGTTGCCAATCTACTCATTTACAGAAGAGCAAACAGACTTGAGAACCCAGAAGTTAAGAGTCAGAAGATCTGGGGAAACATCTCAACTGTTCTACTATAGCCTTAGAGAAAGAGCTGGCTATGGGATCAGAGACCTGGATTCCAAGGGAGTGTTACCCTGAGCAAGGAGGCAATTTGTCTCCTTGGGCTTCAGATTTCTCCTCCATGGAATGAGAGGACTTGGCTAGACAAAATCTGAAGTTTTTTCCAGCTCCAGTTTTTTTATCTACTGACACTCCTGAACCTCAGTTTCCTTATTTGTAATAATAATAATATACAGCCCAAACCTGGCAACCAGATTGGGTGAATAATCAGCCTGTAATTGGAGAAAAAAAATTGATACATTATTCCTATTGCATTCGAAACCTGGATCTTAAGAGGACTGCCCCAGGATGACATATTAAAGTTATACCTCAGAAGCATGATGATGAAGTCATAGCCTAACTTTTGGCAGGGAAATAGTGGATTATATATGTAGAACAAAGCTTACATTGCCAGACACTTTGGCACATTGGATTATGTGTTGAAATGGGAACAATTTTAATTAATGGGTTTTGAGGGAAGGGTTAGTGTGAAAGGGGTTATATCTATTTGGTATCCAGGGATCCTGCTCCCTGTCTTACAAAGGGTAAAAATGTGTCATCAATTTAGGTTACCTTTGTTCTCCCTCAGCCACATTTTTAAGATCAACTAATAAAAGCTTTTAGCCCTAAAAATAAAATAAAAAATATAGACAGCTCATAAAATATATGCTATATATCTCTATATATGAACACACATATAGGCATGTATTTATACATGTATGTATATAAATACATACACATATAAATGTGTAAGATAGATGGCCCAGTGGATAGAGTGCTGGGCCTCAAGTCAGAAAGTCTCATCTTCCTGAGTTCAAATCTGGCCTCAGAAATGTATTAGCTGTGTGACCCTGGGCAAGTCACTTAACCCTGTTTTTCTTAGTTTCCTCATCTGCCAAATGAGCTAGAGAAGGAAATGGCAAACCACTGGGGTATCTTTGTCAAGAAAATCCCAAATGGAGTCACAAAGGGTCAGACCTGATTGAACAATCAAACATATGTATACATACATAAAATAATAATTGTTAACATTTATATGGTACTTATGTGACAGTGTAATATAGAGAGATTTATCAAGGTAGATAGATATATAACATATATGGGTCTCTATTTCTATATATATTACATATATGTAAACTATATAGAGAGATTATATAGCTTTAAGATTTACAAAATCCTTTATATGCAGAATGCTCCAAAATATTAGTGTATTTTTAAATTATTAAAGCTTTTTTTTAGTTTTTTTTCAAGACAGTGGGGTTAAGTGACTTGCCAAGGTCACACAGCTAGGTAATTAGTAAATGTCTGAGGTCGCATTTGAACTCAGGTCCTCCTGACTCCAGGGCTGGTTCTCTATCCACCTAGCTACCCCCCTATTAAAGCTTTAATGGCTTAAATTGACCCAAGAATTTTGGAGCATTCTCTATTTTATCTCATTTAATCCTCACCACTGGAAAGTGACTGCTCTTATTGCTCCCTCTCTCATTTTACAGATAAGGAAACTGAGGCTAAGAGAGTATATCAACTTTGCCAGGAACATATAGCTAACAAATATCTGAGACAGAATTCAAACTCAGATCTCCTTGACTCCCAGGGAAGGACTTTAGACCCTGTACCAGCTAGCAGGAAAATGACCTTGAAGGTCTCCTCTAGATCTTGGGCCTTTGAAGCCTCTGACTCATCACAAGTCCAAGAGTGTTCCAATGGAAAAGGCAAAGCTAAAATTCAGGTCTTCAGATAGGCAGTCCACATTCCTTCTGCTAAATACCACCTACTTCTCAATGTGGATGTGATTCACCAGGGAAATATAATAAGGTGAAGTTCATTCTCTGAAGCACCATTACACTATACTGTGGGGTCCTCTGCAATTTCCTTTCCCCCTAATCCTCCCAGATGCAGATTTACAAATACCCATCTCCCTGTTGCCTCCTTTCTTCTGTCTGCCCTCCCATAATGCAGCAGATACATCCCCAGGTTTGGGCTGTGCCTGCAGGGAGGGGTGGGGAGACCGAAAGTTTTGCTTTTTTGGCTTTTGTTTAATCTGAAACGAATCAGGAAGGACAGGATGACCGCCCTGGGGTTTTTGATAGCAATTTTATTTTTAAACTGACCTCTTTCATAGTGTGAGCTCCATCTCCAGCCTCCCTCGGGAGGTCGTTGGAGGATCCTGGTTGTTTTACAGATATAGGAATGAGAAGCGGGCTCATCTCTGTCCTCCAGGGCAGCAGCTGTTTTCTCTGCCAAGGAACAAGGAACTGTCTTCTGGACCATCAGGGGGGCACCATTGAGGTCTCCAAAGGGAATTCTGAATCTGGAAGCATTCTGTTCTCCCAAGAAACTGGAGGATTAAGATCAGAAACAGTTTTCATCAACAGGAAATATGTGGCCTTCCCCAGTAGCTCCTACCCACAGTGCTTTCCTCTCCGTGTTAGATTTGGGTGGTTTTCTTTCTCTGTGGTTCCCCTCTCATCAGATGAGCAGTTCTAGACAGATACCCTGCTTGATACCACCATCATCTTCTCACTGCATCCCTCCCTTTCCGTCACAGTTTAGTGAGGGGGTTGACAACCAGACGAAAGAGTTCAGAAAAGGGAAGAAGGGCCTGGGAGATCAGTGAAATCAGAATTTAGAAGGGAAAAGCTCCGAACTTGGAAATGAGGAGCTGGTGGGGGCATCCTGAAGGCAACTAGAGAATCAGGTTTGGAGTTCAGAGACTGGACGATTACTGTCTTACTATGCCTGCCGTGTAGGAGGTGATTGAATTATAGAATCCATCTTACAAAGGGCACTAGATGGCACAGGGTAGAGCACCTGCTCTGAAATCAGGAGGATCTGAGTTCAAATCTGGTTTCAGACACTAAACATTTACTAGCTGTGTGACCTAGGGTGAGTCACTTAACCCCATTGCCTTGAATCCAGGGCCATTTCCAATTATCCTGATTCATATGAGCATTGACCTTGGATTCAAGAAGAGGGGAGTTTGAATCTGGCCTCAGACACTTGCCACTTACTAGTTGTGTGACTTTGGGCAAGTCACTTAGTCCTGATTGCTCTGCATCCAGGGTCATCGCCAGTCATCCTGATTCATATCTGGCCACTGGTGACTCTGGAAGAGAAAGTGGGGCTGGTGATTTGGCACAGCCTCTCCCCCCACTCAAATGCAATTCTTGGCACTTGCCATGGCATCACCTCCCTGATGTTGTGGTCCTCTTTGAGAATGAAGAATAACCATTATCATTATTATTATCTGTCCAGTGGACTCAGATGACTCTTGAGGAGGAAGTGAGACTGGTGGCTTAGCACAGCCCCCACCCCAGTCCAATTCATTAGCTTGTCATCATCACAAACACCACCACTGTCTTTCCTTTGGTTAAAAGGGGATACCAGCTAGGAGGACAAGGATGGCTCACTATTATTCATTACCTTTGTTCCTAGAAAATCAAGTGCATACCCTCCTGCTAAGGAGCAGAATGGCATGAGGAGGTAGGGAGTTGGATTTTGAATCAGGAAGACCTGAGTTCAAATCTTGCCTTGAATGTGGACAAAAGGAAGCAGACAGACTCAGAGGTCTCATCAAAGCCATCCACCTCTAATTTTAGGCTCCTGTCCTTTGAAAATCGAACTCAGCCTTTATGAGCACAGAACAACAAATTTTTATTCGGGTTCCAGAGTTCTTTATTTTCCACCACATTGATCCTCTCTCTAGGGACTTGGCAGCTCCTGATGCTTGGGTGGTGCTGCTCAGCCCCTCCCACCCCCCCCCCTTATTTCCAGCAACACAAGGGGTCATTGGCACTCTCTGCCTTGCCCCCGCTACACCCCCCACACACATTCTATCCTTTTCCTTCCAGAAAGGGAAGCTGCTGGCTACTCTCTGATAACAAGTCAGCTCACAGAGCTGAACGCTGGCCAGCTCCTTGTGCTGACAAATAACACTACACGTGTGTCCTTGGGTTCATCTGTTGCCTCCGGCCAGTGGGGACCATGTGCCTACCAGGCAGAAGCAGGCAACTGGGATTTCAGGGGGGCAAGAGAGAATTATTCTGCACAGTCTATAAAGCCAAAGGTCTAAAACCAAAGAACCTCCCAGGCACCCCCTGCTGAGGTACAGCGATAATCCACACCCCTCCCCGCCAACTCCAGTGCTCTGGAGGAACCAGCTCAATGTCCCCCCACCCATTGTCTCCATGGATTGAATATCAGCTAAAGGGGAGAACTGTGTGACAGAGAGGGGAGAGAGGAAATGAAAGAGAGAGAACTCACGCAGCCCTATAATCCTTGAACAACGTTTGGCTTTTTCAGCTTGCAGGAGACCCAATTAATCATTATTAATTTAATCCACTATGACTTGGAGTCAGCCTGACAAGAGATCAGACGCAATTTATCCCACCTACTAAAGGGTGACCTTATCAGAATTCAATGAATTCGTCATTACATTAAGAAAGACTTCTAATGAATCCCTTGTCTGTCCAATTTGCTGAATGACCATCATCAGTAACTGAGTCACTGGCTGAGCGCCCATTGCCCTCCATCCCTGCTGCAGGATTCTTGGGGAGCAGTTGATTGGAGGAGAGGGTGGGGGGGGCAGAGGAGGAGGAGGGAGGTAAGAGCCTGCTTCTGAGAAGAGGTCCGACCTGAAGGACTTCACCTTTTTCACTAGAGGTCACTCTTGTCGCAGTCTAGCTTTGGAGTGGGGGGGTTGGACCCAGATTTGAGTTTGTAACAATCTAGAAGAAACCATTAGGTGGTGAGTATGGTAGTGTCTGCTGGTCTTGGAGGCGGGAAGAGCTGAGTGCAAATCCTGTCTCAGCTATTTACTAACTGGGTGAATCTGGATGTATCACTTAACCTAAAATGTGTATTTGATCATATTGCCCCTCCTATTCCGAAATTATCACCAGAATTCAATTAACCAGTAAGCAACCTGTAGATAAGTTACAATGAATAAAAATAAAGTCCTTGTCCTTCAGAAGCATGTGTATATATATATATATATATATATATATATATATGTAAAATTTAAATCTGATTGATATATTTGGATAAATGTTCTGATATGTATCAGAATCAGCTATAAAATGCTATATATCACAATCCACAATATATAATTTTATATTATATTGATATATTAATCCATATCAGAGCAGTTGCCAGAAATATATGTGATTCTGCCATGATGATGCTTGTCCTTCATCCTTGAGGAAGACCATGACATGAGGGACAAAGCCTGACAAGTGGATTTAAGTGAGGGAGTGCTGTGCTAAGTAATGATTTTGTCATATCAGAATATTCATAATATATATAGGAATCATGAACATTACAGAACATACAAATTATAACATGTAAATCATGATATATTAAGATGTCAAGCATGTATCTGATTCTGATGTATCATTATATATATAATATCTATAATTGATAATATCTATCATGATATAGGTTAATATATCAGAATATTTCAGAAATATTGATCTGAAATATATATCTTATTCTGATATGTCAGACAATATATCAGAATAAGATATATATAAAATTTTATATAATACATTTTTTGTCATAATATGCAATATACATAATGTTACATAAGGTACATTTATATTCTATATTTGTCAAAGTATTATATGATGTTATATATAATATTATGTAACATGTTTTTATTATATATTTGTTCTATTATATACATATGCATCTCAATATCAGATACAAAGTACTCTTGTTGACATCCAAAACCCTTCTCCACCCAGCCTCTTCTTCCCTTTTCAATCTTTTTAGCATCTATTCCCTTCCTTTCACTCCACAATTCATCTACTCTATCCCATTGACCTCCCCTATCTCCCCTCTCCAGGTCTTCTCTTTGACTGCCTCCTGAGGCTGGACTGCTCTCACTCCTCACCAAAGTCTCTTAGCTTCCCCTTCCTCATGAAAGACAGTTCAAAGTCAGTCCCTGTCACAGTTAGTCCCCTTTTGAGATTACTTTCCATTCACACTGTAAACATGCTGTTATGTCCTTGGTGGTTTTTTATGATTCCTCCTCTTATTAGAATATAAGCTCCTAGAGGGCAGGGACCTGTTTTTGTCTTTCTTTGTTTCCCCAGTTGCTTTGCATAGTGGTCTAACATATTTTTTTCCATTCAGTTGTTTCAGTTGTGTCTTACTCTTTGCCCTTGGCAAAAATACAGAGGTGGTTTGCCATTTCCTTCTCCAACTTAATTTAGAGATGAAGAAACAGAGACAAATAGGGTGAAGATGAGTCTTCCTGATTCCAGGCCTGAAGGTCTACCCACTGTGCCACCTAGCTGTTCAACATATACTAAGTACCTAGTAAATATTTGGTCTCTCTCAGCCTCAGTTTTCTATTCTATAAAATGGGGCTAATTATATCACTTACCTTTCAGGGTTTCTGCAATGATCCAAGCAGATAGTATTTGAAAAGAGATTTGTTAACCTTTCAACATCTCTATAAATGTTATTTATTATTGATTATTATTATATCCTAGAAAGCAAAATTCATCTCTGGGGTTAGAGCCTCCCCCTACTCCCACCCCCACCCCCTGAGGTCATAAAGTCTCCACTGAGTGAATTTATCAGTTTGTGGAAGGCCAGATTGAAAATCAATCAATCAATCAATCAATCAATCAATAAACATTTATTAGAAGACACCTAGTCCTGTCCCCTCAGTTTAGAGATGAGAAAGTTGAGGAGAAGCCAACGTGGATAACACCAAGTGAGAGTTTCTTGAGGGAGGAGGCTTCTAAAAGCATCCATTTATGATGGAGACCTTTATTGATTTCCCAGACTCAACACATGAGAGATTCCCCCTCTTACTTTAGGATAAAATCCTTAATTTGACATTCAAGGCTCTTATTTGGAATCAGGACTCTGGTTTATACCCTCAGCCATGTTACTACCTAGGTGACTTTGGGTAGCCCTTTAACCTCCCTAGATCTTGATTTTTCTCTTCTATAAAATGATTGGGTTGGGTTAAGTGACCTCCAAATCCCTATTAACTTGGAATCCTTTCATGCCACCTTTCTAAGCCAACCTTCAAGGACTCTACACACCAGGCCTCTCTGTTTCCCTCACGACTATGGATTGTGAAATGAACCATGTGCCCTTCTGGGTTGGGATGCCTTTCCCCTCCCTCTCCCTATTAGACTCTCCTCTCAAGACTCATTTCTTCCATGAAGCCTTGTCAAAGCACCCTGGCCCACAGAGGCCCCTCCTGTAGTTTTTTGTGATGCTGGAAAATGAATTCCTTTCTGGCTCTAAATTCTATGAGCCTGTAACGCTATGAATTCAAATCTTGGCCCTGTTGCTTAACTAGCCCAGTGACTAGAAACATAAGATTTGAAGTCAACAAGACCCCATTTGAAATTTCTTGGCAAAGATACTGTCATTTTCTTTTCCACCTCATTTTACAGATGAGGAAACTGAGGCAAGATCTGTCCAGGGTTAACACAACTAGTAAGTGACTGAGGCCAGATTTAAACTCAGGAAGATGAGTCTTTCTGATTCCAAGACCAAACTCTGTCCACTGTACTACCAAGTTGCCCTAAAAGATCTAAGAATTATCAGACAAATGAATTTGACCTTGCAGAACCCCTGACAGGACCATGCTTGGAGTACCACTGGACTGCAGTGGCTGCAATGCCAAGGCAGGAAGAACTTGGTTCCAACCTGATTCAGCCTCTTCCAGCTATGTGACCCCAAGCAAGTCCCCTAGCTCTCTCTGAACCTTAGTTTCTTCATCTCTAAAAAGAAGGTATTGAATTCAATGGCATTTCTAGTTCCAAATTTTTCCTCCTACAAATGTTTGTGTTACCCTAATCAAGTCACTCATTCTCTGGGAAAGGTGTTCCTCACTGATAGACTGGGGATAGTGATATTTATACTGCTTAACTTGTAAAATTGTTGTATAAGGAAAATGCTTTTTAAACCTTAAAAATGTCAATCAACCTGCATTTATGAAATGCCTACTATGTGTCAGATGGTGCTGAGGATACAAAGACCATACCTGCCCTCAAGGAACATTCTTTACATGGTGAGAGAGGTGAGGGTAGAGAGTATGTTCATGAAGATATAAAGATAAAATATTCAGGGTGCTTGTAGTTTTAAGCTATTAAAGCTTGAAATTGCATCAAGACTTGTGGGACACGCTGTATCCAAGGTAAACATGAAATGATTTGTGAGGAGTTGGAGAAAAAGAGTAACAAGTGTGAGGGGGAGGAAGTGAGGAATGGTTTCATGTAGGAGGTCTTGCTTACACTGAGCTTGGGAAGGTGAGACAGAACATTTCAGACATGAAGGGACAGCTTGTACTCAAGCTAAGATGGAAGAAATGGAATCTCAGGTATGAGGAAAAGCAATTAGGCGAGTTTGCCAAAAACAAAGAGTGCATGAAAGGGAGAAACTGGTGATTAGGTAATGCTATTCCTAGGTGGCTCAGTGGATAGACTTTCCAGGACTTCAGTCAGGAAGAACTGAGCTCAAATCCACCCTTAGATATTCCCTGGCTGTGTGACTCTAGTCAAATCACTTAACCTCTGTTTACCTCAGTTTTGTCAATTGTAAAATGGAGATAATAGTAATACCTACCTACCAAGGATGTTGTGAAGGTCAAAAGAGATAATATTTGTTCACACACACACACACACACACACACACACACATGGTACACTATAGGTGCTATTTTCCTTAATGATTTGAACAAAAATATTTATAGTAGAACTTTTGTAGTGACAAATACCTATCCACTGGAGAATGGCTGAGCAAATTATGGTTTATGAATGGAATAGAAAGATGGTGCTGGGAAAAGGGATGGGTTGAGAGAAACTTGGAAAGATTTGTATGAATTGATAGAGAGTGAAATGAACAGAACAATAGCTGTAATAATGACTCTGTAAAGCCAACAACTTTGGAAGCTTTGAGAACTACCATCAGTATAGGAACCGGCATGACTCCAAAGGACCTATGTCCTGGCAGAGAGATGATGGAATGACGGTGCACAATGAGACATAGATATTTCTCAGGATAGCTGTTGTGGGAATTTGCTTTGCTTGACTATGTATATTTGTGTCAAAAGTTTAGTCTTCATTTTCTTACTTTTTTATGGTGTTAATAGAGAGGGGAAATAGCTATTTGTTAATTGAAAAATAAATAAAATTAAGGGGGGGAAAGACTATTGCAATAGTCTGTTTGGGAGGTGATGAGTGCCTGAACCAAGGTCATGGCCATTTGTGGGGAGAGAAGGAGACAGATACAGGCAATATTATGGAGGCAGAATTGATAAGATTTGACAATTGATGAGATATGGGGAATGAGAGTGATTGAAAGGTCAAAGGTGACTGAGTTTATGAACCTGTGTGACTGAAAGGATGGTAGTTCCTTCACCTCAACAGAATCTTTTTTTAAATTTTAAAAAAGGAATTTTAAAAGAGAAATAGACTTGGGGAGTAAAGAAGGAAAGAAAAGAAACCAATTTTTCCTAAATAAATCCTTTCCTAGATACTGTGCTGTGGAGCATAGAAAGGGAAAAGGTTAGGATAAAAGATGAGTCTTCATTACCTTTAATTTTTTTTAAAAAAAGTGTCTTATTATGTAATTTTACTATCTCTTATATTTTATTTTTTCCTTAAGGATATGATTTCTCTCTCAACACATTCAATTGTGATCAATGTATAGCATGGAAACAATATAAAGACTAACAGACTGCATTCTGTGGGGTTGGTAGGAGGGAAGCGAGATGGGGGGAATTGTAAAATTAAAAAAAACAATTAAAAAAAAGAAAAAATGAGTCCTCAAGAATCAGGACTTAGTATTATGGATTCCAATGTATATTTTGCTTTCCTAAGATAGTAAGCTTCTTGAAGGCAGGAAACCCTGTCATATGCATTCTTCACAAAAGGCCATTACCAAGAGTTCTGTATTTGTTCATTCATTGATGACACTAAACCAAAAGATTTGGGGAGATGGGATCCCAGCAACCAACTCTCATTTAAATCATAGGATTTTAAGGCTACAAGGAAATTTAGAAGTCTAGTTAGTTTAAATTACTTAGTTAAATCCCCTCATTTGGCAGGAGAAACTCAGACCCAGTGAGGAAAAGTCACTTGGCCAGGGTCACCCAATAAATAGCAAATCTTTGGACTCTAAATTCAGTGTTCTAGCTACTCCAACATGTTGGCTCTCCTATGTGTCCAAAAACACATATTGGGAGACTGATGACCAATAATATAAGGTGATGAGAAAGTGGATTTGGAAGTGGCAAAGGAAGGATTCCTAGAGAAAGTGGGAATTGTAAAGAGCAAATCTCTGGAAAGTCCAGAGATCCCAGTCCTCTGAGCATCCTGTGACAGAGGGCCTTGGCTTCCCCAAAGTTGGGGTCTGGCAAATGGTTTGGGTCTGCTGTGCTCCCCAAGGCATTTTGTTATGCAATTGATTGTCGGTCTAGCCAAAGACAATCCTTTATAATGATATTTGCCAAGTTCTTGGAGCAGGCTGCAGATTACTCATGGAAATTCTAGGGGAAAGTTGTGCCCTGAGCTCCAGAGCCCCCAGGCACACTGCAGAAGTATTAGGGAAGATTGGGGTGAGGAAAGAAGACTTTTCTTGACCACTTGCCTAGTCAGTGGGACTTGAGTGACTGTCTGGCCCCTTTGGAAAAATTGAAGCTAAGCTAGATGCATTCTACAGCTGAGGATGTAAATCCCCTTTAAAAGAAGAGACATCTATGAGAGAGAAAGGAAAGAAGGGGTTTCTAAATTGAAAAGTCCTCTTTGGCAGGAGCCAAGGTAGGAGGTGCCGCTTACCTTGAACTTCCTTCCTGCTGATAAAGGAACAAACAGTGACTGTGGAGTTGTCATATGAAGCAGGCCACTCCTCCAATAAGGGCCAACTGGGCAATTTTCATGATCTGTTCCTCTCTCCATAGGTCAAAAATAATTGCCATTTTCAGATTGTTGAACCTCTGAATTAAGCATTAACCTTCATCAGTGAATCTCTGGGATGTGAAACAAGTCCTGATTCCCCTGGGCCCCAGTTTCCTTATTTGTAAAATAAAAAGTTTTGAATGCTATCTCTGAGGTCCCTTTCAGGCCTGAGATTCAATGATGTCATGACTTTGATTCTGAATTAGACAGCAACAATGGAATCAGTTTTCTCTTTAATCAATTCTCAAATTTCCAGTCTAATGGAGAAAGAAGGGGAAGCTTGAGCCAATAGGGGAAAACTCAAGCCAATAATTGAGTTCTTTCAATATTGACAAACTGATGCAAAATTACAAAGAATAACATGGCCCAGAAAAAGAGCTATGAGAAGACACTCCTCCCCCACAGCACACTCCTCTGAGGGGTGGGATGTCCATGACATGGAACATTGCCCATTACTTTCTGGCTTTCATTATTGATTGGCTTAGTTGATTTTTTTCCTTTTTTCTTTTTTTTTAAATAAAATAGTATTGGTTATTTGGAAGAGGTCTCTGGAAGGGAAGAAGAGGAGGGATACTGAGAAATTCTGGTGATATAAAAAAACTCAAAAGATATCAATAAGATTTTATTTTAAATAATATTGATGAGCTCCGACCAGAAGCAGAAGAGAATCATCAGGATGGAAGCCAGTGGACTAGATTTGACTTCTAATCTGGACCCTGATATATCATCATATTTCTCTTTAAGCAAGTCACTCTCTTTTCTTTTTCTCAGTTTTTCCTCTGTGAAATGAGGGACTAGGTGGTATCCAGTTATTTTTCCTCTGCTTTATTATTTTATTTTTTAAAGTCTTTGAAGGCTAAAGACATAAATAAGAGTGTTCACAAAGTAATGAATGAAGCCTCCCAAGGTCTAAGATGTATTCCATACAGCTTGGAAGAAGTAGCCAAGTTAGAATCATAGAAATATCAAGATCTCAATGAGACAATAGAATACAAAACACCCAAGCTGGCAGTTAGAACTTATTTAATCCAACCCCTTCATTGATAAAGGCTGAACTTTCTGGGTAAAGGTAAGGGTCCGGGTTCTTTACACAGTCAAGAATAATATGAAGGAATGGTTTTCTTATTATAGGATAATGATAATAATAATAATAATAATAATATACAATTATATTATGCTAGACACTATGATGAGTGATTAAATAGTTCCAAGCAAGTTGGGGTTAAATATATGAAGGAAAGACCCATGATGGGTTATGTAGGGAGACTAAAGATATTTGAGGGGAGCATATAATTTTTTTTAGTTTGATTCTCATAGTAGCAATATCAGAAAGAACACTTGGAAGTCTTCTAGAGTAGCTCAATGGAAATAGCTCTGCAGTCAAATGATCTGGATTCAAATCCTGCCTCTGCCCCATGCTACTTCTATAAAACTAGGGAAATCACTAGCTTCTTTCCCTGGGTCCCAAGGTTCTTGTCAATAAAATAAGGCTAGAGTAGATGACCCCAGAGTCCCCTTCTAGATCTATGGACAGTGGATACCCTCTGGAATTTCATATTCTTCCAAATGGCCAAACTCTTCCCAGTCTGGAGTGGCTGGGAATCACAATGCCATCCATTGATACTAGAGTGAATCTTAGAAGCTTCATTTTCCCCCTGGGGTAACATCTAAGGAGCCAGATATTGAGGTCCATTGTGCTGTGGGCTGGGCAATCAATTCTGAAAGTATTACCTAAGGCTAAAATTCAGTCCATGCATCTCCTTATATCTCCCTTACCATGTGGCATCTAGACACTTGTGGGCAGAGCTACATGTGAAAAAGTGGGAGACTTAGGTCACTGGGGAGTTTCTGCAGAGGTTGGTGTATATTAAAGCAGCAATGAGGTCAAGATCTTGTAGAGACAGGAATCCCATGGTCGATGGAATCTTGACTTGGAAATTTTCTAGCTGTATGACTCTACACAAGTCACTTACATTCTCTATGGTTTGGTTTCCTCATCTGTAAAAATGGGGATAAAAATGCTTTCATAACTTACTTTGCAGGATTGTTCTAAGGAAAGTGTGTGTAAACTTTGAAGCTCTAGGAAAATTTTATTGAAATTAAATTATTGTTATTAATGCTTGAGCATATTTGTGATGTGTGGGGTCATTGGTGAGAGGGTAGGGAAGCAGTAGGGGCAGAGAGCTCCTCCTTGTTGGGCTTGGTAATGCCCTCAGTGGGTTTCTGGATGGCATCTTGGCCACCGTGCGCTCCATCCTGTTAAAATACAAACAAACCACAGAAACCGTAAGTGCTGACTTCAGGAAGCTGGCTGCCGGTGGTGGTGGTGGTGGATGGGCAATATAAAAATAGCTCATCCCCAAGAGACAAGGCCTAACCAGCAACAACCAACCACCATCCAGAGAGCAGGAGGCGGGTGGAGGGGGACGATAGGGTGTGTGAGGAGGGGGTCCATTGGCTTTTCAGCCTGAAGATGCTGCTAGGGCCGTGAGTTAGTCACTCATCAGAAAGGCAGTATCCCTGACATTGAACCTGTGGAAAAGGCCAGAGCCTCATCCTTGAATGTCAGATCTAGAAAGGGATTTAGAGATGGTTTACTACAATGCCCTTCTCATACAGAGGGGGAAGTTGAGGCCCAGAGGTAGGTGGCCTGCCCATAGTGAAGTATCAGAGCCTAGATTTCAGCCCAGAGCTTTGGGTTCCACATCAAGCGGATGCTTCCTCTAAGTTAGTACCACAGCAAGAGGGTGAGACTAGACAAATTCTCAAATCTTTCCTGGTTTCAAAATCTCTGAACCATGAATCTTATAGAAGAAACTGAGGCCCAGAGACCTATCTCTGTCTCTCTTTGTCTCTGTCTCTGTGACTCCCTACCACCTTCTCTCCCTCTCTGCTTGGCTCTATCTCTCTGTAAAATCTGTCTTTCTAATTTCTCTCTCTCTCTCTCTCTCTCTCTCTCTCTCTCTCTCTCTCTCTCTCTCTCTCTCTCTCATATTTCCCCTGTCTCTGTTTCTATGTCTCTCCCTCTCTGCCTGTCTGTCTCTATTTCTTTCCCTCTCTGTTTCTCTGTGTTTCTGTGTCTTTATCTCTCTCTGCCTTTCTCTTTGCCTGTTTTTTTTCTCCTTCTCTGGTTCTTTGTCTCTATCTCTCCACCCCTGTTTCTGTGTGTGTCTCTCTATATATCTCTTTTCTTTTCACCTTTTCTTCTCTCTCCACTCTTCTCCCTTCTGACTCTTCCTTTATCTTTACCTCCCATCTTTCTATTTCCCTTTTCTTTCTCCTCTTCCCTCTCCCTTTCCCTTTTTGCTTCATTTCTCCCCTTTTCTTTAACCTTTCTTCTCCTCTTCTCTGTCTCTCACAACCATACCACCTCTCCTGCTCTCTTGCCCTTGGTTTTTTCTCTATTTTGCCTTCCCTTCATGAATGTAATAAATCAAATACTACTGAACATCCTGGTAATATTCGAGCTGCTGACCCAGACTTCAGAGGGAACTAAATAAGCTAATTGAAAGTTGGGGGAGCTGCCAACTCCCTATCCACCATATATCTGTGAAAGGATCTACTGGCTGAATGTTCCAACATATTCTAAGACATTCCAGCCCAGACCCCAGGAAACCCCTACTCATTGCCAAACTAAAAGTGAAAACTCCCTCGGGACTTGGGAATGTGAGGGTAAGAGGTCTGGGACTGGAATGGACATCTGTAGCAGAATGGGTTATAAAATCTCATCATGATCAACTCTACAAGATTCACCAATTACCTGTCATAGTGATCTCACTGCTAAGTGCCACCTATCCACTTGGTGGGAACTGTGACTGTGTCCTTATTGAAGAGAATTTGCAATTAAAAGGAGATATCTGGGTCTAGGAGGGATACATGGGCCTCTTTCAAAGTCCTTTCATTCTCAAACTCCTCTCTCCCTTGGCTTTGCATGGTGTGCTGCTTTGGAGAGTGTTTGGGAAGTCTCCAAGAATTTTCTTTAGGTAGTTGAGTGGAGAAGGCTGAAAGGAAGTTGGAAAGGAAATTTCTGCTTGCTGTGTGGGGAAAAAAAAAAAGTCAACTTAGCAATTCTTTTCCAGCCTACAATTGAACAGAAGCACATACTTTGGACAAGTCCTTTCTGATCCTGGCCTCAGTTTCCTCCTCTGTAACATGAGAGGACTGGATCAAATAGGATCTTAAGTCCCTCTCCAGATCTGCTTTTGAATATAGGACTCTCAAAGAGTGGTACAAGCTTCCTGAGGCAATACTGAAGATTTTCCAGTGAATGCCAGATATCCATTAGTACAGGATTTTCTGGAGAAGATACCCCAACAGAAACATCATGTCGCTTGTTATCCACCCAACCTTTTGAACTTTGAAACCAGGCTATAAATTTCATATGTGGATACCTTCAGGAGCCCTAATCTCTCCACAAAGTGCCAACTCACCCTAATTCATGAAGAAGACTCCCCTGAGCCTTCTCCCTCTTGTCTTTTCTCTTCTGTTCGACCAGTAGGCTCTAGATGGTGTTTGCTCTTGGAATATAGATATTTTAAAAAGCATTTCTTAGGCCTTTTTCTCCCCATTTAGTGATTATGCTCTGGTCAGCCTCAGAGATCAAGCCTGTTCCTAATTACTCTATTCTGATTTTTGGCTATAAGGCTACCTTAAAATGTACCCTCAGATTTCCCTGACAAGAAGGGTAATAGTAATATCTTCCTTGTTATCTTACTGCCCTGAGGTTGAAGTAAATAATACTTATGGGTCTCAACATCAAAGGTCTGTGCTTAGGTACTTCTAACTCAAAAATCAAGCTCCTCTTACAGTACCTTGCATGTCTATTTTTCTTTAATATCTCATCTTCTGGTACTCTAGAACCCAGAGACTCATAAAATGTCAAAGTTGGAATGGATGATAGAACATAGAAAGTTAGGAGCTAAAAGGAATCTTGAACATTGGTTTTCTGAACTGAAAAGGACCTTAGTAAACATAATGTCGGAGTTGGGAAGGGCCTTAGAACAAGAAAATCAGAGCTGAGAGGGACTTTAGAACAAAATGACTCTATCCTGAAAGTGGGTTTTAAAACCCTCCACAATACTGAAGGGAGGTGACTGGCATAGCCTAGAGAGAAGGGGTATGGGAAAGGTTCTTCCTTCCTACTTCAGTCTTTCAATATGGTGTCCCCATATCTCTCCCCACCTGTCCCTCTACCCTACCCTCATAGCACCCTCTCCAGAATGCACCTATCCCTGGCCCTACTACCTATTCCCCCATATCCTAACTTTACAACCCATAAAAATCTATTTGGTGGGGGGGGGTAACATAGAGAATACAGTAATAGCATAAGGATCTATATTTTCATATTTCTGAGAGGTTAGTAATGTACTCTCCATTAGATGAATTTATATGTAACTGTTAATAACAATAATCCTTCCTTCAGTGTTTCAGGAAATAAATTGTACACTGTTGGGATTCATGTTGTGGCATCCTATGCTGAAGAGTGGGCCGAGCTGATATTTCTTTTATACATTTCCTCCTCCTTTTCCCCCATCCCACATATATATATATCCCAGCTGAATTTGCCTCAAGCACAAGAATTACTAGTTACAGCTCTGTGTGCTGTCCTTATGGAAAAAGAGAGAGAAATGTAGGTTAGGGGTTAGGGCAATTAGGTTGATTCAAAGTTGGCTGAATGGCTGGACCTTAAGAGTAGTAATTAATAATTCAATGTCAGCTTAGGAGTTCTTCAGTGAAGGACCACACAGAGCACTGCCCCTGGGCCTGTGATGTTTAACATTTGGTTTTCAGGGATAAAGAAATAGATGGCATGTTTACCAAAAGTGTAGATGATGTGAAATTATGAGGAGAAGCTGAAATAAGGGTAACAATCAGAATCTAAAGAAGTCTGAGAGACTGAAACATTTAGTTCTATCAAAGAAAATCAAATTGAATAAATGTAAAGTTTTACATGAATCCAAAAAGCAATATCATCGAATATAAGTTAGGAGATGGTATTTCATCCATAAGAGGATCTAGGGATTTGAGTGAACTGAAAGCTCAGTAGTTAGAAGATGGCTGCTTTAAGTTACATTTGAGGGTCTACTCTTCATTTAGCTCAAATCAAATTCTCTTTAGTTCTGGGAATGGGAAGAATATTGATGAATCCTGTTCAGTCCATATGAGATTAGATGAAAGAACTAGAACAGGTTACACTAAGTCTAGAAAAGAGAGAATTGGTGGTTGAAAGGAAGAAAACACGATCACCTTCAAGTCTTATAAGGTCCATTTTGTGGAAGAAAAATTAGACATATTGTACTTGATACCAGAAAGCAGATCTAAAGAGCAATGAGTAGAAGTTGGGTAGAGGGAAATTTAGGCTAGAGATCAGAAAAATGGCAATCAGAGCAATACAAAAAGATTCTGAAGAAGTAGAAAAGTTTTACCATACTGGGACCTTCTCATCCTGGAACATCTCTTTACCATAGCAACCATTTTCTCCTATTGGAAAGTTCTTCCTGGAGTCAACACTTTATGAATGGTTCAATTCAGCCTTCTTTCATTTCCTCTTAGCCCTATTTCTGACTTTCTCTAGGCTTTAAAAATCATATTCCTGTAAGAAGTACCTTCATTCCTTCTTCTGTTAGAGTATAAGCTTCTTGAGGCCTGGTACTCTTTTTATTTGCATTTGTATCTTTAGTATTTTGTACAGTGTCTGGCACATTGTTGTCTTAATTGTTCAAACATTTCAGTCATGACCAACTCTTATGACTCCATTTGGGATTTTTTTTTTTAGCAAAGATACTGAAATGGTTTGCCATTTCCATTTCCAGCTCATTTAACAGATGAGGAAATTGGGGCAAACAGGATTAAGTGACTTGCCCAGTGTCACAGGGCTAATAAGTGCCTGAGACAAGAATTGAACTCAGGTCTTCCTGCCTCCAGGTTTGTGACTCTAACCACCACCCTGTATAGCTACCCTTGCTATTAATATGCTATTAAGTATATTAGATGCTTAATAAATGTTTGATGTCTGCCCAATGGAGGTCTTCCATCAAAGACTTACAAAGAAGGAGCACTTTTTTGTAATTTTGTGGAATGCATTCTTGTTCAGTTACAGGCTCTATGACTCCCAAGTCTCTTCTACCTCAGAGATTTCATGGGTCTGTAAAATGAAAAGATCAGACATGATCCCTAAGATCCTTTCCAGTCAAAAGTCCCATGATCTAAATCCAATCCTCCTGATTTTGCAGATGAGGATGGAGGCCTGGAAAGTTATTTCCTCAAGGTTACTTAGTGAGTTGGTAGAGGACCTGGGTCTCCTTTTCCCTGATCTAGTGCCCTTTCTATACTACATCATCCCTAAGATTGGGTGAAGTTGACTGCCGAAGGACTTTTAAACCCATAACCAGGAGACTAATTTTTCTTCATTAGGCAATTAGCAGCTATTGGAGCCATTTGAAAAAGTGGATGATACATCCTGACCTGCTCTTGCACTTAGGGGGAAAAAAGTGTTGGGCAGCAATGCTTGGAATTGATTATATTGGCAAGGAGGCAGGGATGTAGCTGTCAGCAAGACTGTAGCAATCAGACAAGATAAGAATGTGTGGGAGGAACTTATCACTATTTAAAAAATATCAATCATGGTAATAGAAATGACAAAGGGAACAGAAGAGTCAGAGAGAGTTCCAAGCTTGAGAACCTGGCAGGGGGTTAGGATGGGGTGATCAATAAGAGAGGCAGAGGGGAAGGATTTGGGAGAAGGTCAAGTTTTTGTCTTCCTTGTCCAGTAGGTTGGATTTCTGAGTGACTGAACCATCCAAGATAGAGAGCGATGGTAGAAGATTTTATCTAGAGAACAATGATCCAAAAAGAGTTTTAGAATTGGGAGGGAAGTTAAAGAGCAGCCTGGCTAGTTCTCCAATTGATCAATGAGGGAAGAGAGCTCTAGAGAGAAGTAACTTGCCCAAGGTCATGAAAGGAGTTAATGAAAGAGCAAGGTCTTTCTTTGCCACTTCAAAAAGTCCTGCTCAAATACAATCAAATTCAACCCATATTACTTTCTCTCCTCAGCCATTCCTATGACAGAGGAGGCAGGACTGCCCCTGAGCCTTCCCCTTCTGCAGAGATATTTCTCCTAGTTTCCTTTTGTCATCTGTTTTTTCCTCTCCTGGGACGCCTTAGGTGTTTTTCATCATAAGAGGATAGAATCTTATAGTTAGAGGTCTTAGAGGATATGTAGTCCTTTCTCTCTCTTTTCTTTCCTTTGTTGCTTCTTTTTCATTTTTCTTCTCCCTTTCTTTCCCCCCTTCTCCTTTCCTTCCCTTCCCCTCTTCTTCTTTTCCCCCCTCCCTTCCTTTCCCTTCTCTTCCCAATCAACACAGACTCTCTGACTTTCTCTACTTCCAGTCTGATCTATTTTACTCCTTCTTAGGGAATCTGTTCCTATACCATTCCCAGGAGTTCACCATATTAGTAACAGATTTAGGGTAGGCACAAGCTCACTTTTAACCCTATTATAGCTCAGAGCTCTTGAGCTCAAGCAGTCAATAGGTCTCAGCCTCCCTGTGGCCAGAATAAGGTCTCCATCTTCGAAATGTAGAAGCTGAGGTACAAAGAGAAGAATTTTCCTGAAGGTTCTGTAGCTAATAAGTGGCAGAAGACTCTGTTCTTCTGATCCCCAAATCAATAAACTTTCTTCTATAGTATGTACACTGCCTCTAATATGACTTGGCCTGTATAGAAAAGATGGGATTATGAACAGCAAAGGTCCTGATTTTCATAGGGTCCTATTCTCTAGAGAATGACTCTTGGCTACAACTTTTTTGAGGGTCCAGAGGTAACCAGAAATTGGGATGAGCAATTAGGAGGAATAGTTAAACCAACATCCAATGAGTAACTGGAGAAATAGGAAGAAAACGAGGATAGTGGCTTCAAAGAGTGTGAGGTGAGATGAGACAGAGGTATATGCTGCTCAATGTGATCAAAGATTGACATTGGAATGATTTTTGTCAGTAGCACAGATGCAGCAGGTACCCCCATATTGAACTAGAAACCTGCCACTGTCCCTGGTGGGGACTTCTCTCTAAGCCCAGTATCCTCAAATGTAAGGTTAATGTCAGTTTTTAGGACATTTTATGTCAATTCAGAGAATATTAGAGTTGGAAGAGACCCCAGGAATCATTTATCCTATGGGTTGGCAAACCTTTTAATGGGGAAGAGCCATTTGGAGTGATATCTTTGGAAATAGAATGTTTGGATATACATATACTTATGTGAGGTAGCCTGACAAAGAGAATAAAATGTTGAGTTAGAGTCAAGAGGTGCTCCAAACCTACCTCTGAAGTTGGACAAGCCAATGAATCAAACAAGCAAAAGGGTATTAATCACACTAATGTGTGATAGTCTTTATACTTTGTATCCTAGGAGATAGAAAGACAAAAACAAAAAGAGTCCCTGCCCACAAGGAGTATATGCTCTACTGTGGAAATGCACCATGTTCACAGATAAGTATATTTAGGATATGTCCAAAATAAATACAGTGATATGAGGGAGGCATATCAACTAGATCTTTTGAGATAAATCTTAAGAAAATTTGTTAAGTTCCAAGAGAAAATGAAGAGAAATAGGATGTAAGATTGTGGGAACAACTTGTATGAAGACCCTGAGGTGGCAGATGAAATGTGTTTGATTGAAGCTTAGAGGGAATGAGAAATGGAAATGTATATTCTGGAAACATAGATTAGAGCCCCATTGTGAAAGGTTTTAAATGCCAAATGGAAGAGGTTGGATAATATCTTAAAGGCAAAGAGGAGCCATCAACACTTCTTAAAGTATTTTTATGCTTTATTTTATTCTACTTTAATTTGGAAGTTATGTGGAGAATGGATTGAAGAAGAGAGACTGGAAGCAGAGAGATCAGCTAGAAAGGCTACTGCAGTAGTCCAATTGAGAGGCATTGAAGTCCTGGAGACAATGATGGGCAAGTATGGGACAGATCCTTGATTTAGGAATATTGTAGTTGAAGCATGTGAGATACTACCATAGAAAGCCCATTCAACCCAGGATCCTCAATGAAGAGAGAAGGAACAGAAGGTTCAAGAGTAACTTGTTTAATGTCACTCAGCTGTTGAGTAGGGGAGCTAGCCTAGAACTTGGGTTTCTGGTTCAGGGTCTTTCTAGTGAGCAGACTGTCAAGAGCTGAGTAACTTGTAAGAAGGGATCATTGCACTAAGGCATGTGATTTCAGGCCAAGCTCTAGAGAGGCATGGACTGTTGAGTCCAGTCTCCAAGCTGGGCATAGTCTTTCAGAAGCCTAACAAAGACTTAAGAGAACCTGTAGAGAACTTCTGTTGAGGTCTCAAATGTATAAGTTATTTCCCTTCCTCATCTTAACAATCAGTTAGCATAGTTGATAAAAATACTGGACTTAGTATCACAAAGATCTACATTTGAATCCTGCCTCAGTTATACCACTTTTGTGACATGAATATAATTGTAGTTAAGACGGGTTATGATGGATAAATCAATAAGCTGCTAGAATATATGGAAATTAATCGACAGTGTGACTTGTTCTCTCTCAAATTCAGTTTTCTCATTTGTAAAATGTGGATAATAATAACACTTCCCTCAATCAGGAGTCCACGGACCTCTAGATTCATGGATAAATTTCAGGGAGCTTTGAATTTGGATGGGGAACAAAGCAGCTTTCTAATTTTAATCTCTAACTGAAATTTAGCATTTCTTCAATTTTAAAAATATGATTCTGAGAAGAGGTTTCTAGGCTTCACCAGACTGTCCAAGGAGTCCAGTATACAAAAAATGTTAAGAATCCTGTTAAAAAGAAAATGTTTTGCAAACCCTGAATCTCTATGCAAATGGTAACTATTGTTATTAGCCCTCAAAAGAAGGGAGTTGGATTAGATGATCTCAGAGGTCCTTTCTCCCTTTGCCATTTTGTGATTTTTTTTTTTTTTTTGGTTCTTTCCATCATTCCATCAACAAGCTCTTATTAGGTTCCAAAGTGCCAGGCATTTTGCACCTTTGGGAAGGGGGTCAAGGTTGGAGCTACCATCCCCCCCTCCTCTAGGACTGGGTTTTCATACTTGCTCCATTGCTAGCAACTCAGGGACCCTTCTGGTACCCACTCTATAAGAGTCATTCAGAACCAGTCATCCATTTAAGGAGTGAATAATAGCTGCTGTTCTCAAAGTTAGCCCTTAGCAGTATTTCAGGTGGCATAATAGTGGGAGGAAGGTTTGTAGCTTTATTCTTTCTGAAGGTGGGTTGGGAGGGGAGAGAGAGTGGGGAGTGAGAAGAGAGGAGGGAGGAGGAGGAGGAGAGACAGAGAGACAGAGACAGAGAGAGAGAGAGAGAAAGAGAGGGAGGGAGGGGGAGAGAGAGAGAGAGAGAGAGAGAGAGAGAGAGGGAGAGAGAGAGAGAAGGAGAGAGAGAGAGAGAGAGAGAGAGAGAGAGAGAGAGAGAGAGAGAGAGAGAGAGAGAGAGAGAGAGAGAGAGAGAGAGAGAGAGAGAGAGGACAGAGAGAGAGAGAGAGGGAGAGAGAAGAGAGACAGAGAGAGAGAGAAAGAGGGGAGAGAGAGAGAGAGAGAGAGAGAGAGAGAGAGAGAGAGAGAGAGAGAGAGAGAGAGAATGGGGAGAAAGTGAGTGTAGGGGTGGGGTTAGGGGTGGGGTATAATACTTCATCTATAAAGAGAAATACTTATTGAGCCTGACTAGGCTGATTGAGTTATAGCAAGCTAAAAGACAACTCATTTCCAGGTTCAACCCCTCTCTAACCTCCCCTCTTCTCCTTTCCCTCTCCCTTTACCCCCTTCTTTGCTCTTCTCTCTCCTTCCTTTTCCTGTCCCCCTCCCTTCTCCCCTTCCTCTCCCTTTTCTCTTCTCTTCCTTCTCCCCCTCTCCCTCTTTCCTCCCCACTTTCCTCCCTCTCCCCCCCTCTCCCCCCTCTCCCCCCCTCCCCAGCTTTCTCGGCTCAGGAACAAATGTCTATTCTTGCAAAAAAAAGAAGTGACAGGGGTCGGCTCAGTGCTTTCCACATGACCTGCCTGGGAACAGGGCCCGTCTTTGTTAATCCCGCAGCCTGTCAGTTCAGCCTCTTCACAAAAGGCATAAGCCACTTACTGCTGTGCTCCCCCCTGACCCCGGCCCGCATTGTGCTGCGCTAAGGGAGGGGCCCGAAGCTCGGACCCCTACCCCCTTCCCATTTCAGCTGCTCGGAGCCCCCAGCCCCCCCATGCCCGGGGGAGGGGGGGGGAAGCAGGCAGGCGGGGCTGGGCAAAACCAGCTGGGCAGAGGAAAGGACTCAACAAAAGCCCGGGGCCGCCGCTGCTCTGCGGGACTGGGATGGGAGCGGGGGGCAAGGGCAGGACCAGGGACAGGGGCAGGACCAGCATCAGAAACAAGGCGAGCAGGCGCAGGAAAGGGGGGCGCAGTACTGGAGAGGTCTCTGAAGGAGCGGGACTGGGCAGTGACAGCAACCCTGCAGGACTGTCATCATCTCAGCCGCCGCCGCCGCCGCCGCCGCCTCCATCTCCTCCTCTTTTTCTTCCTTCCTCTCTCCTCCTTCCCCTTTCTCCTCTTTCGACTCTCTTCCTTTTTGTTTCCTCTGAATGCCTCCTCTTTTTTTCTCTCCCAATTTCCTTTTCCATCTCACTCTTTCCTCCTTGGTTCTATCTCTCCTGGTTTTCCCTCCTCCCTCCCCCTTCTAATTCTCTTTCCTCCTCTTCTTCATTCTTCCATTCCTTCTGTTTTTCTATTCCTTCCTCTTTTCCCCTTTCCTTCCTTCTCTCCCCTTCCTAGTTTCCTTTTGTTTTTGTTTTGTTTTAGGTTTTTGCAAGGCAAACGGGGTTAAGTGGCTTGCCCAAGGCCACACAGCTAGGTAATTATTAAGCGTCTGAGACCGGATTTGAACCCAGGTACTCCTGACTCCAAGGCCGGTGCTTCATCCACTGCGCCACCTAGCAGCCCCCCTAGTTTCCTTTTGATAGAACCTCAGTCTCCCAGGGTTGGAAGAACTGGTGAGTCATCTAGTTCAAGCTTTACCTGAAGCAGTAATCCATTCTATGACATTCCTAACACCTGAAGACCCTTCGGCCTCTGTTTAAACACAGTTAATGAGAGCAACTCACTGCTTAAGCCAGGAAACCCATTTCCCATTTCAAACAGAATGCAAGACTGACTAGCACCACTCACGCCCTGCTTCTGGAAGAATAACTGAGTCCCCATCCTACTGAACTTCTTCCATCATTATCACAGTAAAACAAGAGCAGCTAGTGCAAACTTCTCTCACTTCCTCTGCCCCCAACTCTTTCCTCTCTCTCCTTCTTTCCCTTTCCTTCAGTTAACTTCCCCTTTCCTTTTCCTTTTTCCTTCCTTTCCCCCTTCCTTACCTCCCAACTTCTCCTTTCTCATCCTTTTCTTTATCCCTCCTCCCTTTGCATTTCCCCTTTTCTCTTCCTTCCTTCCCTCTTTCCCCCTTTCTCTCTTTTTCCTCCTATCCTTTCATCCCTCCCTCATTCTTTTCATTTCTCTCCTTGCCCCTCTTCTCTCTTCCCTCTATCTCCCCTCCCCTCCCCTTTTTCCCTCCTCTCTTCACTTACCTCCTTCCTCTCTTTACCTCCCTCCTTGCTTCCCCTGTCTCCTCCTCTCCCCTCTTTTCTGGCCTGTCCTTTTCTTTCATCCCCTCTTTTCTCTCCTCCCTTCCCATTACCCTCTTTCACTCTCTTTTCTTCCTTTTCCTCTCTCTTTCTTATCTTCTTCCTCTCTTCTCCTCTCTTTCCCCTTCCTTCTCTCTTCCCAGTCAAACATGAGTCAAGGCAGCTGACTCGCCTAGCTTTTGATCAGGTGATTTCAGTCTGAAGTATTCAGACCAAGTGGGTTTCATCCAGGCTTCTGTACTTGGGAATCATAAAGGGGTAGTAGCATCAGAGAATATTGAAGCTGGAAATGAGGCTGCCTATGAGACCTGGGGGAAGTTACTAAACCTCTCTGAACCTCAGTTCTTCATCTCTAAAAGGAGGAGATGGAACTTGAAAGGACCTCTAATTTCCCAATTCTAAATCTCTGATCCTAAGATCCTAGGAAAATTCTTTCATGTTATAGTCTGTGAAGGTTAAATTTTCTCTCTAAAAAGGTTGAATCTAGATATCAGGAAGCAGGGCAGAGAATTGAGGGAGTCCTTAGCTATGACCCCAGAAGTGAAAAGCTGCTTAATACCCCTGCTAATACCCTTAAAACCTCTCATATGAATCATATACACTTAATGGAAGCATGGAATGGGGATAGTGGAGAGAGCCTTGGACTAGGGCTCATGTTCCTCCTCTGACATATTCTGGCTGTGTGACTCTGGGGAGGTCATTAACTTTTTCAGTGCTCTGAGCAACTCTCCATTATTATAAATTGCAGAAAAGATGGTCCCTCCAGCCCTAATAAGGGTTTTTTTTTAATCAGGAAATTCTTTTTTATCAGTAGTAATAATAATAATAATAATAATGTTTGTCCTTCATTTTTAAAGAAGACCATGAAAACAGGGAGGTGATGTCATGACAAGCATATGAATTGGATTTGAGTGAGGGGTACTGTACCAGCCTCACTTTCTCCTACAGAGTCATCTGGGTCCAGTGGCCAGACATGGATCAGGATGACTCAATATGACCCTGGATGTGAGGCAATCAAGCTTAAATTACTTGTCCAAAGACACAAAGCTAGTAACAATCAAGTGTCTAAGGTCTGATTCAAACTCCTGGACTCCTAATTCCAAGGCCAATGCTCTATCCACTCCACCACCTAGCTGCTCTCTCAGTAATAATAGGTCCAACCCTAATCCCTTTCCCTTTGACCAAAGCAGGTCTTAGAGCTATGTTTCAGAGGCAAGAACTAACCCTCCCCCAGTCCCCACTTTCTCCTAGAATTATGGGGAAAAGTTCAAACCCCACTCCTCTACTTAGTTTTTGCTTCGGTCAATCATTTTCTCTCTCTCTCTGCTTCTTCTTCCCTACTTATAAAAACATAGGGGTAGGACTAGATCACCCCTGAAGTCCCTTCTAGTCTGCAGTTTTCAATATTTGGATTCTTGTGTGTTCCATTAGGTGGTGACTTGCTCCCTACAGAGCCCGCTGAAGTTCCAGATCTAATGATTGCATACATTTCTGCCCTCTATCCTTTAAAGAAATCTTCACTCTCCATATTTTCTCTGAGGAGAAAATTTACAGTCCAAGTCATAAAACTAGAGTTCCCCTTGAAGGTGGGAAGGATAGAAACAAATTTTAAGCCATTGGCTTGAACTTAACTGTTAAATTTGAAAGGTCAATGTCAGCTACTCTTGAAAACTCCTCAAAACTTGTCAAACCAGCTTGGGCCCTTCTCTCTGTCTCTCTCTCTCTCTCTCTCTCTCTCTCTCTCCCCCCTTCATTTTCTTCTTTTCTCTTTCCCTTCCCCCCTTTCTCTTGTTTCTCTTTCCCCCTCTTTTATTCTCCTTTTTTCCTGTTCTCTCCTCTCTGACTCTATACATCTAACACTCTCTCTCTCTCTCTCTCTCTCTCTCTCTCTCTCTCTCTCTCTCTCGCGCGCGCACACACACACACACACACACACACACACACACACACACACACACACAGTCTCAGTAGGAACAATTAAAGGAAGTCACTTTGAGGCTATATATAACTCCAGCCTCAGCACAACCTCTCATTAGGCAGCTGTCACAAATGGCCGTGGGTCTGTCATGTCGGATTATGTCCTTGTTCAGTGTGTGGTAACCCAACAGTGACCTAGGGCAGCAGCAACAAACAGAAGCTGTGAGGAGGGTCTGCTGTTTGATGTAGGAGTCAATGTTCCTGAAGCCATCCAAATGCATCTGAAACCTGCTGACACTGGGAAGTTTAGTAGGGAGAATAGCAGTGTGTCAGCAATGCCTTGGGCACACCTGCCTTGCAGATGTGGACTCAGGAAATTTCCAGACCTGTAAACATTTTCACCAGGCCACTTATTCCCAGGGATTACTTCCTTTTACTTCTAATTCCTGCCCCATAAATACCATGGCTGAGGAAGGCAAAGTAATCCACCTTACAGGGGTCATTGGCTGATGGGTTTTCAAGAAGGGAGGGATCTTAGGAGACCACCTAGTTCAGTTCCTTCACTTTATAGTTGGGAAAATGGAAGCCTATGAAGGCTAAATGATTTATCCAAGGTCACACAGGTGATAAGCCCCAGAGATGGAGTTTGCACTGAATCATTTGACTACAAGACTAGCATTCCTTCTGCCATACTGCCTTGTTGTTTCCTAGGAGGTCAATGAGAGTATTGAAAGAAGGAGACATTCCCTAGTTGGCAAGGGTTTGGAGATAAAAGGATGAACCAAGTAGTCTGGAATATAACATGTTACACTTGCTTCCTTTGCCTACCTCAGTTCCTCCTGATACAAAAGTTTTATAGCCTAAATATCCAGACTCATGGCTCTCATCAGTCCCTTCTCCATTCTGTATACTTTGGTTCTTTTTTTTGCCTGGAGATTGTCAGATTGTCCTTTCTGTGCCTTCTTTCTCATCTCCATACCTTTGGACTACCTCTTCCTCTGTTCTGGGAATGCACTCCTTTCTCACTTCAACATCAAAGAATACTGATCTTTCTTCAAGATTTAGTTCAAACATCATCACCTGTTCTGATCACCTCCCTCCATAATTATCTGGTTTTTAACCATTTTGAACTTACTAGTATTGATTTTCTTTGTATTTATTCTTTATGTAAATATATATATTTATATATATAAATATTCTCCCTTTTATACTGTAATTATTTCATATACAGTATTTGAGGGGCAGCAAGGTAGCACAGTGGACAGAGCATCAGCCCTGGAGTCAGGTGGACCTGAGTTCAAATCTGCCTACAGACTTGATATTTACTAGTTGTGTGACCTTGGACAAGTCACTTAACCCTGTTGCCTTGCAAAAACGAAACACAAAAAAACTCGATATATGGTATTTGAATCTACATTGCCTACCACAATAGAAGGTGATAAATAATTTTCAGTTGACTGATTGACTGAACCCTCTTCTCTTCCATTTTCCCTGGATAATTTGATTACCTGGCTTCTTGTGCCCTAACTTCATAGATGTAAGAGATCCTGATTATCCTTCCCTACTTCCCTTTTGCTGGGATTGTTGTTACTGAGTTGTTTTCAGTACTGTCTGAATCTTCATGACCCTATTTGAGATTTTTTTGTTTTAGCAGATACCAGTTTTCCATTTCCTTCTCCAGCTCATCTTTCAGATGAGGAAACTGAGGCAAGCAGGGTTAAGTGACTTGCCCAGGGTCACACAGCTAAAAAGTGTCTGCAGTTAGATTTGAAATCAGGTAAATGTGTGTCTTCTTGATTCAAGGCCCAGCACTCTGTCCACTGGGCTACCTAACTACCCTAAATTTTTCTGGCATTGGAGACAATTTAGCCTCTCTCCCACTCTGGGTACTACCTAGCCACAGTTTTCTGTGTGCCCCTGACCTGTACCTCTTTAACCTATTGTTCCTTTTTTAACGACTAAGGTGCAGTTCACTTTGAGAAGCAGCATTAAAAGGTGAAACAAATTACTTGCAATGAAAGAGAAAATTCATCATAGGTTTTAAGGTGATCAGAATTTTGAAAGTTTCTGAGACATTCCAGCTTTGAACATTTTGTTTTAATGAGTTGGAAAGGCATTTATCAAGTTCCTGGAATGGTCCTGGTGCCTGGGAAACAAAAACCAAAACCCAGTTCTTGCCCAGAATCAGAGTAAACTCCCATTCTCTTGTCTTGAGGGGTGGGGAGGGAATGCCATATTTACCCATACTGATAAGTGCAATTGTAATGAGGAAGGAGAGAGAACTAACAAGGGGAGCAGTTCTCCATCTGGGAGTCCACAAGTGCATTTCAATATAACTGACTTTTTTGTAATTTTATGTATTTTATGTTTGTATTTAAACTGATTACCTGAGAAGGGTCCATAACTTTCCCCTAAACTAAATCTGTGATGTATCCGCAAAGGTTAAGAACTCTCAAGAATGGTTTCTCAGAGGAGGTGAGACCTGAACTATGAACTCTGGATGATGCTCAAGATTTTAAGGACAGAGATAAGGGAAGAGGAGAAAATGCATTCCAGGAACTTGGGCAGCTTGGGTAAAATCCTGAAGGTGGGAGATGGAGGTGCACCAGGGTGGGTTGAAGAAAAGCAAATAGGACTGAGTCCATGAAGGGACGAAGCATGAAATCAGGATCTCTAAAAAGACAGGCTAGAGTTAGACTGGAAAGGATGGTAGATGTCATACTTTATCCTAAAGGCAATAGGGAGCTAGTGAAGATTTCTCAGGAGGTAGTGACATAGTCACACATATACATTAGGAATATTTTTTTAGCAGCTATTAGATTTCCTTCCACTCACTTGGAAATCAGGGAAGCAGGAAACTTTTTAAGCATATACTGTGTATCATGCCCTTTATTTTGCTGAATGATGAGGATACAAAGGAAGGGCAAAAAAAAAAAACCAACCCTCAAGGAATGAGCATTCTAATGGGGGAGATGACACGTCAATAACTAAGTACATTCAAGATTTGTCGGAGGCCAATTATGAGCCCATTGCAGTAATCTTGGCTATACCTAGGCTGCTAGCTTTGTGAATAGCTAGATGGGGCTGGAAAATTATTTATTATCTTAGATCCTATGCCTCATTGTAGACTGACATTCTAGGAAAACAGTAAGATGGACTCCAGTAGGAAATTCAAAGCATACAATTACTATTCACACATGATTATAAAATTCAAGTCTCTCCTTTCTCAGGGACTGGCTGTAACAATAAGACTGTAATAAAGGCGGCAAAGCATGTCTACTCCTTCATCCACACCCACATCTTCTTCCTTTTCAGCTGCAGTTGCTTTCTTCTGACTCCTTACCTCCTTCAGAGTTGTCCTTGAACTTCATTTTATTCAAATTTTACCTGGATTAAAACCCAAGGGGAAGCCCCAGTCCTGTTGCACCCCCCCCCCCATGTCCAGGGGAAATGAGCACTCTAGGTGACTAGGGCCAAGATACCTGTCCCTTGCATCCTCTCATGTCTCCTTGATGAGATACCCAGAATAATTCTCTCCCTCTCCCCGCTTCCATTCTGCACTCAAGAGCCAGAATGGTCAGCCTTTAAAATCTTGTAAATGAGAGAAGGGCTTGTTCCTGTTGCTCCAGCCAAAGAAGCCAGCCTCAGGAGGAGAAGGGAGGCTGTGGCTTGGGCCTGGAATCTTTGTGGGTCCTTCTTGGGTTCTGAGGTTGCACTCTGCCCGGGAGGCCTGGTTGGTAATGACAGGCTGCCCTGACTGGGACTTTGCCTTTACTGTCTCCCTCAGATCTGGTAGGGATGCCTTTGCCAGCTTCAGCCTTCCCCCAGCCAGGGCTGAGACAAGGCACAGGCTGTGTATTCATTCTTCTGGGGGTAGGTGAAGGGGAGGGAAGAGCAAGGGACAGAGGGAACATAGGTATTTCATGTGAAGTAGACCTGACTGCAAGCTAGAGCAGCCCTGCCCTCTCTATGTGTCCATGTGTAGGAGAGATGTGGGTAGCCAGGGACAGTCCTCCTCTAGTCCTGGGATTTGACTAGGGGGTGTTTACATCAATCTCCTTATAAATATGCTTTGGATCCCCATCCCTGAGCTAAGCTACCAAGGAATAGTAAGGAGGCTGATCTGCCAGCTGGTGAGAAATGCAAACATGTAGAACACGGTGAGGGTCCTGGATGTATAAATAGCTGATAGCTGCTAAGACAGCTGGGGGTGGAATGGATAGAGGCCTGGGAAATCAGGAAGACAAGTTCAAATTTGACCTCAGATTCTCACAAACTGTGTGACCCTGGGCAAGTTACTTAACCTCTCTCTGTCTTAGTTACCTCAGCCGTAAGATGGGATGATAAATAGATAGTGCTTACTTACAAGGGTGAATAGAATGAGATAATGTTGTAAGGTGCTTATGTCAGTGTCTGGCACATAGTAGCTACTTAATAAAGATTTTCTTCATTCTTTCATTCCTTCCTCCTTTTCTTTCCTTTTCTCCCTCTCTTCCTCACTCCTTCCTCCCTTTCTCCTTCTGTACTTCTTCCCTTCACTTCTTTCCCTCTCTTACTTCCTTTCATCCTTCATCTCTTCCTCCTTCCTTTCTTCCCTTCTTTCTTTCCATCCTTTCTTCCCTTCCTCCCACTTCCCTTTCTTTTTTCTTCCCTTCCTCATTTCCACCTTTCCTACTTCCTTCCCTTCTTCCCATCTTTTCCCCTCCCTCCCTTCTTTCCTTCCTTCCTTCTTCCCTTCTCTCCCTCCAACATCCACAAAATGCCGTATAGAATCTGAAGCATCTGAATCAGAATGAGAATCCTGATGTAATCAAGTCAATAAGTATTTATTAAGGGATACAAAAAAGAGGCAAAAATAGCCCCTGCCCTCAAGGAGCTTACAGTCCAGTGTGGGGAGACAACATGCAAACAACTATGGACAAGCAGGTTATTGGAATAAGTTGGAGATGTCAAGGGAAGAAGGCTTATATGACTATGAAGGAGGATCAGGAAGGATTTTTTAGAGAAGGTGAGATTTGAAGGAAGGCAGAAGGTGAGGAGGAGGCGGTATGGAGAATGCTCAGTGTTGGAATATAATGGAAAAAATGCAGAATAAAGTCAGAGGATCTGGATTCAAACCCTTGATTTGTTACTTGCCACCTGTGTGACTTATAGATGTCCTCTGAGGTCCTGTGGATCAATACAGCACCCCCACCCCAGCATCAGACTCTTCTTAAAACATCCTTAACAAGTGGGATGAACATTTCCAGTGATGGATCTCAACCCAAACCATTGTTGTTAGACATTGTTAGGATTATGTTTCCCTATGATGGGAGGACTTCCCTTACTACACACACTCCCCTAGTTGCCCTTTTATAATTTCCTTTTCTTATGAAAGTTCATTTATTGTAGTATGAAATTATTTTCATGAAAATGTTAAGGAAGGGTGTGGTACCCATAGAGCCAACCTGAATCAATCAATCAACTAATATTTATTAGACAACAGTTAGCAGGGATATACAAAATAAAAATAAAGACAGCCCCTGTCCTCAGGGAATTTACTTTCTCTTGTGGTTGGTAGAATCCCAATCTTTTAACTTCATCCCCAGGATTTGATTGTCAACCACCCCCCACCAAGCTTTGCAAATACCTAAGTCCAAAACAAAGTAATTGTACTTTGTACCTGTTTGTTTTGGTTTTGCTCTGGAGGGGTGAGGTAGGGGGCATTCCCTGGCAATGGGTCAGCACAACCAAAGTTTAGTCTTCGAAAGAGAACCCCTTATCATGCCAGGAATCCAGGAACCAAAGAATTTATTTTGGTAAGGAGATGAATTCCTGATCCACTCGGGTAATAAAAACTAGCTTAGGTAAAATTCAATCAAAAAAGGAAATAAATGGATGAAGTGAACTAGTGAGTGAATGATTGAATGAAAGGACAAAATAATATCAAAACCTTTTTATGTGCCAAAGGTTGGGATAAAAAAGCAAAACAAATGGCTAAATTAGTGAATGAGTAGTTAGTGAAAGAATGAATGAACAAAAAAAAAGTATTAAGCACTAGTCCTGTGCCAAGAAATGGGGATATCAAGAAAATGCATTAATTTTTTAAAAAAATCATGAAGCGTAAATGTGTTGGTAAGTACCGTAGGGAAATCCATTAACACCACCTTTCCAGGAAGGTAAAGTTTATATGATTATGCTTCCCAGAGGTAGGGGTGAAAGGTGAGAGGAGAAGGGAATATTTGGCATGAAGAGGGTGGCTAGCTTTGAGTGGGGCCAGGTACACTGAACTCTGACCAGTCATAAGTCCAGATCCCCATGGAATATTTCATCAAATCCACATTCTCAATGAATGATCTCTTACTTCAAGAATCAATCAAAATGGGAAAATCCAGGAATTTGATTCCCAGGACATTATTAGCCTGACAAACATAAACCAATAAACCAGTATCCACCAAGAAATGATTGTATTTGAGGCCCTGTGCTGAGTTGGGGAGGGGGAGTGTGGGAAGGTGCTAGATAAACATTAGATTTGATCCTTAGGGATGTCACATTCTAGCTAAGGACAATAGATAACCATACACAAAAAAAAACACACACACATGAATTGAAAATATAAAACAGGCTAAGTAGGGCAGCATGGTAATGGAGAGAGCATTGGAATTGATAGCAGAAGACATAGGTTTAAATCCTAGCACTAATACTAGCTGTGTACTTTTGTGTTGGTCTGCTGTCCTCTCTGACCCTTAATTTTCTCATCTGTAAAATGAGAGATTTGGACCAGATCACCCAAACTTTGGAGTGAAGATATTCTTAGTCCCCAATAGGGTAGCTATAACCTTTATTAAGTTTATATGCCCCATCATGCAAAAGTAAAGTACATGAACCAGTTGTGTCTTCCAAGGAGTTCTCTGTCAGTAATGGATAGTTGAATAACATTTCTCTCCACCCTTATGCTGCCCTTAGACCTGGAATGGGTCTTGTCTACTCAAAGTCTTCCCTGATGGATCACATAGCCCTGTTTTAATTTACCTATCATCTTCTGGACACACATTAACACTCCCACATCTCTCATGCTATATAGGTTTGAGAACTAAAAGGGCCTTTGAAGATTATTTCGTTCAAAAACTTCATGTTACTAATGACCAAACTATGGCCACATGGGGGTTTTCTTGGCAGAGATACTGGAGTGGTTTGCATTTCCTTTTCTAGCTCGTTTTATAGATAAGTAAACTGAGGTAAACAGGGTTAAGTGGCTTGATCAGAGTGACATAGTAGTCATTAGAGGTTGGATTTGAACTCAGGCAGAAGAGTCTTCTTAATTGTTACTAGAGTGTGGGTCCATTTCTCCTTTAAGGAATTCTTAACTATGGAATTTGGCCAGAGCACTTGGGTGGGGAGTTAAACAAATCCCAAGAAAATGACAAGTGGGGCTATGAGTTCTAAGGCTAACTTGATCCTTGGTTCAATCTGTAACCTTGGATCAATCATTAAATGATCTTAGGCCTCAGTTTTTCCATCTGTAAAATGGTTGTTGAGTAGACTATGGAATAATGGATAGAGATGGTCTTGGATTCAGAAAGACCAGAGTATTAATCTTCCTCTGACATAGCCTGTGGGACGCTAGGTTAATTAATCTCTAGCTGCGTCTAAGAACATACATTGGAAAACGGTTGATAATCTTCACTGATGGGGTTCCCTATCCAGGAGAAATCACAGGTTTTAGGGAAACAATTTTGTTGAGGTTATTTTTCAATGTGTATAGTAATAATTAATTATTAATAATTAAATAATACTAACTTACCCAACAACTTGACCCAAAAATTGATGGAAAAGTTTTTGTAGGTAAAAAGCCCAGGACCTCAGTGTTAATGACAGCAACATTGTTCATTACCCTTGCACGCTTGCAGAGAGGTGAATTCTTTAGAGTCCAGCAGAGAACTGTTGCTAATTAAAATATCAACCAGGAACCGTTACTGGTGGAGAACCCACAAGAAAAATGTCAGAGAAGAGGGTGGATAACCTGAGGCTGTCTTAGGGCACCTGTGAGATGACTGCTAACATATTGTGTGGGAGATCATTGAAATAAGAATAATTATTTAGCTATTCAAGAATGAGTAATAATCATCACAGCCCTAAGTGAAGAATGGTCAGTGCCAACCAATATGTGTGTAGACAATTGCACCTCTTTGCCTCTGTTCACCCCCAAGCAACTGAGCTCCAGTGGTGACTTCCCAGCACAGCCAGAGTCCCCAGGGTTTCTATGAAGCATGCCCTGTGACAAAGTGCCTGTCCTTGAGGGAAGCCAGAGAGCCGTCTGCTGGTAGACAGACAGACTCCTCTCAAGGGAGGTAGCCTGGGTCAACCCTGAAAGGAAGAAATCTGTTCCATTCATTACATTGATGGAGTACCTTAGGTTGGACAGCTCTGGACCAAGCTAGGTAAGTGGCCAGGAGAGCAGCTGTTTGATAGAGTTGGCAGGAAGGAGCCAGGCATGGCTGTCAAGCCAGGGCATAAGAAGCAGCAGGGTGGGACTGGCTAGGAAGGTACACTTAGGCAGGAGGAACCTGGCAGGCAGGATAGGTCCGTGCAAGCAGGATCTGGAGTCCAGGAGATCAGAGCATTAACAAGCAAGGTCTTTGAGACCACAGAAGTGAAGTCAGATGGAGTGACAAGAGTTCATGTGCTTCTCATTCTCTTTCACGTTGCTTATTTTCTACTTCCTTTTTGTAAGTGTGTCTCCTTCATTTGACCAGGCTAGAAGGTCCAATTCCAATACTGGTCAGTGCAGGGGTTTTAACCAGTTCAGTATTTCTGGCCTGAACCAGTTTGCCCCTCTTCAGGTAACTAGCAGCCTTCTTTTCTCAGGAGTTCACCATATTGGTGCCAGGTTTAGTTTAAATAAGTGATTACCATTAGCCCTACGGACTCAATGGATTGAGTTCTAGACCTGAAGTCAGGAGGATCTGTGTTCAAATCCAGCCTTAGCACTTGCTAGCTGTGTAACCCTAGTCAAATCACTTCACCCTGTTTGCCTCAATTTCCTCATCTGTTAAATGAACCAGAGAAGGAAATGGCAAACCACTCTGGTATCTTTGCCAACTAGCTGTGTAACCCTAGGCAAGTCACTTCACCCTGTTTGCCTCAATTTCCTCATCTGTTAAATGAACCAGAGAAGGAAATGGCAAACCACTCTGGTATCTTTGCCAACTAGCTGTGTAACCCTAGGCAAGTCACTTCACCCTGTTTGCCTCAATTTCCTCATCTGTTAAATGAACCAGAGAAGGAAATGGCAAACCACTCTGGTATCTTTGCCAACTAGCTGTGTAACCCTAGGCAAGTCACTTCACCCTGTTTGCCTCAATTTCCTCATCTGTCAGATGAGCTAGAGAAGGAAATGGCAAACCATTCCAGTATCTTGGACGAGAAACCCCCAAATGGGGGGTCAGGGAGAACAAGACACCACAAATCAGCTAACCAACCAAAACAAAACTCAGAGTCTCCAGTGAGACTCCAGCCTCAACCTCCCCTGCAAAAGAGACTAATACCCCTACACTTAGTTACAGTGCCTCCTTTCTTGTGTACCCAAAGTGATTTATAGCTAGAAGGGCACTAGAGAAAATCCAGTCTAGGGGCTGTCAATATAACATGTTCATTTGTGGCTTTCTAAATCAATCTGTGGCCCTCTAGTTATTACTGTTCTGGTCCAAACCACGTTCTTCTCCCACCCCCATTTTACAGAAGAGGATGCTGTGACCTAGGGGATGTAAGGTAACTTGACCAAGGCTGAACACAATTAAGTTACAGAACTGAGATTCAAACCTAGTCTGTTAGACTAAATGAAGAAATATGTATTCGTGGCTGGGCATCAGCCCACAAGGATGAGTTTGAAGCCATTAGGAGAGACAATTCTTAACTCCTTTTTTTTTAAGAGGGATCTTTTTTGGCTTCTCATTTCATCTCACTCTAACAGAACAATGGCATAGAATTAGATATTATAGTTAGTGAGGAGACTGAGTTTCAAAGTGATTGAGGGAAAACCAGTAGAGAAAGAAGAAAATGTAAAACCCTGAGGGGGGCATATCATCCTGAAATGTGTCATAGAGGAAGTCCTGGAATATTAGCAAAGCCATTGTAAGGTGAGTTGGGTTGGGACAGTGAAGAGAGAATTGAGCCTGGAGTCTAGAAGAATAGAGTTCAAATCTAGCCTCAGACACATACTAACTGTGTGACCCTGGGCAAGTCACTTCTCCTCTGCCTGTCTCAGTTTCAACTGTTAAATGGGGTTAAAAATGGAACCCATCTCTCAAGGGTGTTGTGATATAGTGAAATAATTTTTGTAAAGCCCTTATCACAGTCTCTGTCATGTAATAGGAGCTTAATAAATGCTTGTCTTCTTGGCTTATGTTCTAAGATCTTTTTGACTCCCAACATTCTAAGGACTTCCGATCAACTTTTAACATTCTGTGTTCTAAGAGGCCCCTTCTAGTCCTGACATTCTTTGATCTTAGGTCCCTTTTAATATTTTAGATTCTTAAGTTTCTTTTAGCTCTGATTTAATGTTCTTAGGTCCATTCCAGCTCTGTTATTTCCTGTTCTAAGACTTTCCAACATCTTAAGAGACTGAATTTCTTTTTGATGTATCCCTTTATTCATTCTGGATCTCATGAATTCTGATCAAGACTAATTCAACCTGGGTGATACCCAGGGATCCCAGAGAACTCAGGAAGTCCATGTTGGGCCTAAGCCTTTGTCAACCTTTGAAGAACATGGCAAAGTTGGGTTGACCTTAGGGTTCTAGGTAGGCTATAAGTCATCTTCAGTGGAACATTGGTACCCAAAGTATAGCACTGGACCCCAAAACACACACAACTCCTCCTGCATATCTGCAAAGAAAGGAGGGCCTATTATTATCAGAAACACTGGTTTCTAGGCTTTCTATCTGAAAAAAGAGTTAGCTGTTTAATTTGACCAGCTCTTCTACAAATAGCCTATTATCCCTAGTTTAAAATGTCTCTGGCTTAGAAAGTGCTAGGGCAGGGACATGAGTATACACGAGAGGGTTGACTCTCCATCCCCCCTGCCTCAATCTCAATGTTCCTACTTTTTTTTCAATTCTAGGAGTTGGAGAGATTGTAAAATGATTGTGAGGTGATGCATAGCTTTGCTTCCTTCTTGTTCTAGAGTCATAGCATGTTTGAACACTAGAGGTGGAAGGGAACTTAGCATTTTGTCCCTCTACCCCCATTTTACAGATGAGAAAACTGAGACTGAGAAAGAGAAAGTGACTTGGCCAGGGTTATTCAAGTAGTACATGATAGATCCAGAATTCTACCAGAGGAGGGCAGAGACAAGATGGCAGAGTAAAGGCAGAATTCCACCAGAGGGTCTTGCTGAATCTGGGACCAAAAGTCCAGTGCTCAATCCAACCTTTCATACTGCCAAACCCAAAATAATGTAGCATCATCAATTTTCTAAGCAACCAATATGGCAATCAGTCAATCATGGGGATGCCCAAGGGCAAAGGTAACTAGAACATCTCCTGTCCTACAGAGAGCAATTTAGGCCCTTCTTGTCAATCTATGCAAGTGAACTGAGTAGACCTCAGTTATCTTTGTGGTAACTTCATTTCATGATACTAGTCATATCCTGGAGTATATTTGCTGGTGAAGAGGAGTAAGAAGGTGTTCGGTCATCTAAGTCTTACTTCAGAATATGGGAGGAAGCCTACAGGACCCCAAGTCATGGATTCCCAACCATTTTGTGAGAATGAGCTCTTTTTAATCCCCTTGAAGTCTTGATATCCTCAGGAGGGAGATTCTGATTCTGAGCAAAATGAGGAGAAAGAAAATTGAGATCTAAGAGTTATGGCTTTGGAATCAGTTCCCAGATTCCAAGTGAAGGTTTCATCACCATCATCATCGTCATAGCATTTATAGTGCCTTAAAAGTTTGTACAGTGCCTTACAAATAGGATCTAAATTGATGCTCACAAACTGCCTTAGGAGGTAGGTGATATTATAATATCTCCATTTTACAGCTGAAGAAACCTAGGTGAAGAGTGGTTGTGACTTGCCTTGGATCACATTCACATTATCATTCTGACTCCAAGCCCCTGTGTTGTAGCCAATGTACCACCTAAATATGATGCCTCAGTTTCCTTATCTATAAAATGAAAGCGGGCCTTCTAAGATTGCTTCCAGTTCTGAATTTATAGTACTCTGATCCAATAGCAGTAAGCAATCATCTTGGAGAGCTATTTGGTTGAGGCCTCTCGTCTGGGCTGAGTATTTGGAAGGACATGTGATTTGGAGATGAAAGAGACCATAGAAATCACCTCCTTGAATCCTATCCATTTACAAAAGAGGAGATGATGATAGAGGTAACTGTCATTTATACACTGTCCAATTTTCCCCTCCTCCATGTGTAGTGCAGTGACCCTGGCCTTCTTGACTGTGCTGGAAAATTCCATCTTTTTTTACTCAAGATATTTTCACTGGCTGTGTGACCCCCCCCCCCCCCATGACTGGAATGTTTTCCCTTTTCCTCACCAGTTCCCAGTTTCCTTAACTTCCCTCTATTCTCATCTAAAGTCGCATCTTTTGCAAGGCATCTTTCTCAGGCCTCCTGAATTTTAGAGCCTTCTCTTTGAAGGCTGAAATTTAGAGCCTAGACCCATAATAGTTGTTCACGTGGGATTTCCCCCCATTGGACATGGGCTCTTTTGAAATAGGAGTCTGTCTTTTACCTTTCTTTTCATACCTTACCATTAGTGCAGTATCTGACATTATAAATGATAGTTGGCATGACATAATGCTTTAGGTTTTACAAAGTACTTTGCCTCCATTATCTCATAGGACAGCTACTCTAAAAGTAGATATAATTGGTTTTATTATCCCCACTTCACAAGGGGGAAAATGAGGCTCAGGAAATTGAAGTTGTTTATACTTGTCATGCAACTAGTAAGTAATAAAGGCAGGATTTGAAAACAGTTTTTTTTTTTTCCCTCCCAAATCCAACACTCTCTCTACTACAACAGGAAGCCACCTTTCAAAGGTTTGGAACATGGTTGCTTAAATTATCTCATTTGATTATCAGAACAACCCTGTGAGGCAGATATTACCCCATTTTCTGAATGAAGCAACTGAGATCCATGAGTGACCCCCCCCCCCCAGGTCACATAGCTTGGCAAGTACCAAGATTGGCATCCTAGTTGGTGTTTTTTGCACTTTATTATAATATCTTGACTTGCTCATGAATTGGGTTTAAATGAGGCAAGGTAGCAAAAAAGTCAGTGACCTCGTTTTCTTCTCCTGAGTCATTGGAGTCTGGTGGATGGACAAAAGTCAGGACTCAAGTGGCGATGGCCCAGGATGCTGTGGATGACCTTGGCATTTTTGCTATCTAACCAAGCTCTAATCATTCCACAATGCCTGCTTCAGCTGCTTTTATATTCATTGGAACAAATTGTTCTTATCCTCCCATTCCACCAGGGGAAGTCTTCACAAGCTTGGGAAAGACACCCCTCTAAATCACTGATGGGTTTGAGGCCTGTCAGCTACCCTCAACCTGGTTTAGCCTGTCTGCCAAGATGGTTTTACCAGGGTGTGGCCACTGTGCATGCTACAGCTTCTTGGAGTCTCAGGTGAGAGTTGGGTGAAGGTGAACACCAAAGGGCTTGATAGGTCTCACACCAGAGTGACTCTAAATGCAGTAAAAATATGACTTGGAAAAAGAAAAGAAAAACATACCTTTCTCTATGGGTGGTTTCCTTCCACAGGTTTCACTCAAGCAGTGGTTTCCATTTGGCTCCAACTGGGAAAGAGTTAATCTGAAATTGCCCAAATAAAGTATTTCTCCATTTGGGTCGTGTTCTTCTTCTTTTAAATTATAGGTTATCAGCTGTATAATCACAGGCTCCAGCTTCTGTGGAAAAAAAGAAAATATGTCTGGGAAACTTTAAATATGGAAATGGAGAAAACCAGCCTCTGCCAGAAATGTAGTGGGCTGTGGCCCCTTTGATACCAGAGTCAGAGAGTTTGTGCCCTGCCTAGAAGGATCCAGCTGAAGTACCACCTTGGGTATCTCCCCCTTCCCAGCATCATCAATAGAGTCCAAAGTCCCACACTACCTTGGGTCACATTACCATATCACATTTCTTCTGTATAGCTTAAGTTGGATGTCCCCAAAGTGCAGTTTTTTTGTTCTTTGAAATTAAGAATTCTTTCCTATTCTTTCATATTTGTCTCCCTAGCACAATTACAGTGGCTGACACATAGTAGGCACTTAAAGAATCCTTACTGATTTTTCCCATTAATGAGATTATTAATCTAATAATATTGATAATAATTCAATAATATGGATCTTTATAATAATTAACAGTGATATAATTTTATTTGTCATATTATTAATAATAGCTAACATTAATGAAGCACTTTAAGGTTTGCAAAGTACTTTTTCTAAATTATTTCATTTGATGGAGTAATTGATAGAGAAGATAAATTGGGTAGTAGGCACATGCAGTCCACCCTAGGGAGAGCCTTAGAAAGACCCTCCCATTTTACTACAAAAAGAATTTATTCCCCCAAATCCTGTTTCCTGTTTTATCCTTCAGTTTTGAAAAAGGCTACAACATTGGGGAGGTGATGCCATGACAAGTACATGGATTAGATTTGAGTGAGGGGGTGCTGTGCTAAGTCATGATGATGATGATTATGGTGATGTTGATAGTGATGACGAAAGTGATGATGGTGATGGTGGTGGTAATGATGATGATGATGTTGAAAATGAAGAAGGTGATATGATGATGGTGGTAGTGGTAATGATAATAATGTTACTGCTACTGATGATGATGATGATGATGATGATTATAGGAACAGCTTGGTGTTTTGTTATGATAGTTTGTCTTTTAAGCAAACACTGAATGTGTCATTATCTCCATTTTATAGCTAAGGAAACTGAGATCTCTAGAGGTCAACTGACCTGCCCAAAGTTCTATCAATAGTAGCTATAACAAAGCCATGAATCAAACTGAACTCTTAATTCTGAAGCCCCTTCTTTTTTTACTCTCATATTTAGGGGCCTGAAGTCATTAGTTATTTGAGGGATCTTTGGTTACAAATGCCAAATGACATATAAATAATCAAAACAACTTCAAAGTTGAAAAGGACCCAGAATATCAGAGCTGGAAGGAACTTTAGGACACAGAATGTCAGAGCTGGTAAGGACCTTAGAACACAGAATGTCAGAGCTGGGAGGGACCTTAGAACACAGATTGCCAGTTAGGATAGATTTTGGAACAGAGAATTTCAAAGGTGGAGAAATGTCCAGAATGTCAGGCTAAGTCAGGCTAAGACTTGATCTCAGTTATATCATTTCATCACTTAAAATTACTTCATTTTCTCAGTTTTTGTTATGTTAGAAAAGGAGACACAGAGCATTACATAAAGGGTCTGATTTTTAAAGTGATGGTTCATTGAATGAAGCAATCAGTCAATCTAGTCCAACCTCCTTGTTTTTTAGATGAAAATTTTCAGTTAGTCCTTGGCAGAGCTAGGACTAGACTGTGAGTCTCCTGAATGTTTGGCTCATGCTCTTTCCACCACATCATCATGCCTTGATGCCTCTACAGTCTAACCACTGGCATCAGCCTCAGGCAGAAATCAATCAATCAACAACTTATTTATTAAATGTCTCTTATGTGCCAGCATTCTGCTAAGTCTGAGAAAAGAAAGCAAGGCACAAACCTGCCCTCACAGAGCTTGCATTCTAACAAGGAAGAGAGCATGTAAATAATCACATGTATTCAAGACATGGTTAGAAGAAATAGAATGCAATTTGGAGAGGATAGAGTTGGGCAGAAAAATGCAACTTGAATCCCCAAGGAGATAAGGGAAACCGAGACAGGGGTGAGAAGGTAGAGCATTCCAGACTTGAGGTTAACCCATGCACAGGCTTGGAGATAGGAGATAGATAGTTATGATTTTACATTTGCAGATACCATATCAGGAAGGAGGAGGCTGAGGTGAGCCCGAGATTCAGATTTCCAATCCACATTGATCAAGCAAGATCAATCTGGGTTAAATAGCATCTTCCTTCCCTGGTGCTGATTTGGCCCCAACATGATGATTCCCCATTGGTGAGATGGAGTCAGTTGAGGAGTGGTGAAAAAGGAGATTGGGTTGGATTCCTCTGGAGCCACCACTCCAATGTAACCAGAAGAAGGCTAGAAGTTTGGGTAAACTTTCTAACTGGCAGTATTGTCTTCACTGAGAAAGATCTTCCAGTGATTAAAAACAACAACCTTTTCCTAGTTGTAACTTTTCAACATTAAATTACCAAGACAGTCTTTCTCCTTGCTTGTTGAGACATGAGAACAGTGGTACTAGTTAGAGTTTGTTTGTTTTGGACCTGGCAAGCTGAGTGATTCCAAATGGAAAGAACCCTCCTAAGTACTTGGAGGGCCAATTTTCAGGCCTATGACATATACTCTATTAACTCTGGCCATTCAGAGGATGAGGAGTCTGTGGAAAGGGTCATTGTTGAAGGGGCTTCTGGGATGATTAGATCCAGATGGACATTATCTGGAAAGGACTTCTAGAACAGGGTGAATCCAGACTTGCATTTAGAAAGGGGAGAGTGAATCTATGGCAAAGGAGAGAGCATTCCAGGTAGAGGAAAAGGACATATGGCAGAGCTGAATGTAGGTAGTCTGTGAGGCATAGGCTGAAATCTGGTTGAATGGCTAATGGCCATTGAAAGTTGGGCCCACTGGGTAATCCCTGCATTGGGCTTACCTGGATGGTGCAGAGCTGAATAGGTAAGACTGGACAGAGTTCATTGAGGCCTGTGCCTCATGACCTTGCATGCGGGACTTCTGGAAAGGAGGAAGGAAATGACTGCAAGGGAGATCATCTGTGGAAAAAAGAGATTGTGGGGAGAGATGTTTCTATTTGGTTGTAGAGCAAAAATGTCGACTTCTGGCTAGAATGTCCTTCATTTGAGAGAGTGGGAAGACCACAAAGAACAATCTTCTTTTATACAGACAGTAGCAAGGTATAGTGCTCAAGGAGTGGTTAAATGAATGGAAAAGCATTTATTGAGCATCTACTATAGGCCAGGCTCTGTGATAGGTCCTGAGGATACAAATATAAAAGTGTATATATATACCTTTTATAACCTCAGAGAGCTTACATTCTAATAGTGACAGCACATAGATGGGAGGGGTTACCAGGAAAGGGAGTTTTTTCACTTGGACAGCATAGGGATTGTGGAGCATAATATTCTCCTAGATATATAACCCTGGCCAGGTTATTTGTCTTCTCTGGATCTCAGTTTCCTCATCAGTAAAATGAGATTGGACTAAATGGTCTCTAAAGTTCTTTCCAATTCTAAATTGATGATCCTATTTAATGGAACCTAGGAAAAAGACAGGGTGGAAGGATGTTTGAAATAAGGAAAGGAGATGTCAATAATTTTTGAGAATGCTTGGTTTTATTTCTCATTTCATTGTTAATGTAGGGCAGGTCATGGGTTACCCAGGGGTAATCCCCTCCCCTGCTCTTCACTCAGGTTGAAGAGATGCTTCAACATAAAGATTATCCATCAACTAATATTGAAAGTGCTTGCTTCCTGGCTCTGTGATTGGAGAGATGATCAGTATGAGAGAGGTTGTGAAAGTATAATTAACAAGACTTAGCCACGGGTTAAATATGGAAAGTGATTGAGATGAAGAGTTAAGGATGGCCCCAAGGTTGTAATTTTGTGTGAGAGGAAGAATGATGGTTCCCCCAACACCAATAGAGAAATTTGGAAGAGGGATGGGGTGGAATATAATGAGTTTTACTGAGCTTGAGCTACCCATGGGACATCCAGGTAGAGATTACAAATGCTCAGTAGGCAAGTGGTGATGAGAGACCAGAGTTCAGAAGATTAGAATCAAGAAAATTATATGATTTCAACCAAAGTCCCTTCTGACTCCAAATCTAATGGTTTTTCCAGTATTCTGAATTGCCTGAATGAATGATTCTGATGATGGTTAAGTCTTGTTATATAGGTAATGTCCCAGAAAACAACCTTTTCCTATAATTCACTTCTCCTTTCCAAACTGAAAGAATTCCTTGAAAGGTTGACTGATATAATAGAAAGTGGAATGGATTCAAATTCAAGAGATCTGGATTCAAGTCTTAAATCTGGCCTCTGACATGTCATTTCATTTCTCTCTTTGTTGTTCAATTCTTTTCAGTGGTGTTCATCACTTTATGATTCATTTCTCTCTGCTGTTCAGTTTGTTTCAGTCATATCTGACTGTGGCCCCATTTGGTGTTTTCTTGGCAAACTGGAGTGGTTTGCTATTTCGTTCTCCAGCTCATTTCCCAGATGGGAAAATTGAGGCAAATTTCCCAGGGTCAACAGCTAATAAGTATCTGAGACCCTATTTTAACTCAAGAAGATGGGTCTTCCTGATTCCAATCCCAAGAATCTATCCTCTACCACCTAGTTGCCCCTCTGGGATAGGTGACTTGAATTCAAAGGCTACTTCAATCACCTGATAGCTGCGTGATCAGGACAAGTCCCTTGACTTCCCTCTGCCTCAGTTTCCTCATCTATAGAATGAAAACAGTAATAGCACCTAGCTCATTGTTGAGAGGCTAACTTATGGAAAGTGCTTTCTAAATCTTAAATGCTACCTATTATTACCCTTTGTGACTAGCTAGTCCTGAGCCAGATACATAATAAGCCCTTAATACATGAATTGAATGGAATATGATTGGTGGCCTCAACCCACAGAAAAGAACCCCTTTTTTGCTGGAATGGGAAGGAAGGCTTTGAGGAGGACTCTCCAGGGGTGCAGAGAGCTCCTGCTCCTTAGCCAAGGCTCTGGTGCATTCTATCCCCAATTCTCTCAGCTCTTTTCAAAAAGCCTCGCTCCACAGGCCCCTGGGGGAGGGCCTGGAAATATCAGTGGCCTGGGTTGAGGCCCTCATTTGGGCCCATTATCCCCCGAGACTGGCCAACCTTCCCTCAGGTCTCTTTTGTACAGCACTTCCGGGCTGGCTGGGAGCTGCTCTGAGCCTGGGACTAATGAGTGACTCACGCCTCCCCACTGCCATTAATTGCAGATGGGAGAATGACGGCTGAGCTCCGATAAAGTCCCAGCAGGAACTGAAGGGTTAGGCAGTTTCTCCAACAAAAGAAAACAGGAGGAGGCCTTTTCACTGCAGCCTAAACACTCCAAAGGCCTTTCATTTTCTGTGCAGACTTGCAAGCCTATTCAAAGGAGAGAGGGAGAAAAACCACCTAGGTAACATGGAGGCGAACAACAGTCTCAGAAAATGAGTGGTGGGCGGCTCCTTGCCTTTCTGCGAGCACCCCGGGCCTGGGTCCAGTTTTTCAAAAGGAAAAAAAACTCTAAACTATCCCTCTGTTCAAAATAAGAAGCTGCCAGGAGCTTGGGCCCTGCAAGGTCTGGATAGGAGGGCCAGGGGTTGGGGGGGAAGGGTCTGGAAAGGGGAAGCTTATATTGGACCCTAGTGATTCTCTAACAGTCCATCCCAAGTTTAGGGCCTCCAGTTTATTAACCCTTAGAGGAAACATGGCTGGTGCCTTGCTAGGAGAGCTGATCGTGGTGAAGTCTTGAATAGGTTCATATCTGGGTGGACTGGGAAAAGATGGTAGGGTTGGCATCAGAGGACATGAATGGATGGATGAATGAATGAAAAAACATGTATTAAAGGCATCCCATGTACAAAACCTTGTGCTAAGTGCTGAGGATAGCAGCAGAAACATAAGCCAGTCCTTGTTCCCAAGGAGTTTACATTTTGAGAAAGGAGACAATACATATGGAAGATTTCAGCTGCAAGTCAGATAGAAAGTCCTGAAGGGGCAAAGCAGATGGCAATGCAATGCCTCTTCCTAAATGTCATTTTCCCTGATAAAATCCTATCAATTTCTGATGAGGAACCATTTGATGGTGCCAAGGATATTGTCAGACAAGAAGACTTCTCTCTGGGTCTTCAGTAGCTGTAGCCCTTCCCCAGATGCTTCCCAGAATCACGGGGAAGGACTTCCAGCCCTACTATTCCCAAGACTCTTAGGTTCAGGGTCCTGGCTGCTGTCCCCATCAGCATTGGACAAGGAGATGCTAGGTTAACTTGTCTGGTATGTGCTGCCTCCTGTCCTTCCCTGAGGCTGTCTTGTTTGCTACTTCAGCTTAGTTGGTTTGTCTGCTCTATATGTGACAGTTGGTTGGCAGCTGGTTGGGATGGTTTCCCCTTTCTCCATAGGAGCTGCTTCCCTAGATGAGGGCTGAACCCTGAGCAAGACAATGATTGGGGAGGTGCTGCCACTCCCAGGGTTCTTCTGCCTACTTGCCTGCTGTGGTCAGCAATAGCTGCTGATGTGGAAAGGAAGATGGGCCCCTTCTCCACAATATCTACCACTTACTACCCTTTGAATTGGGGGAAAGGATTTCCTCTCTGGGTCTCAACTTCTTCTGCTTTAAAATGACGGTACTGGACTTGAGTCCAATAATCATTTATAATTACTAACGTTTTATATAAGGTGTTCAGGTTTATAACCATTCTACATATGTTATCTTATTCTATCATACAACATCCCTGGGAATATCTCCATATTACAGATGAGGAAACTGAGGCAGACAGATTTGTATTAAGACTTTCATTTCTTTAAACCTAATTAACTCTCTCTCTCTCTCTCTCTCTCTCTCTCTCTCTCTCTCTCTCTCTCTCTCTCTCTCTCTCCCTCCCTCCCGCTCTGGCAAGGGAGTGGGGTTAAGTAATTTGCCCAAGGTGACACGGCTAAGTAAATACTAAGTGTCTGAGGCCAGATTTGAACTCAGTTTCTCCTGACTCCAGGGCCAATTCTCTATCCATTTCACCAATAAGCTGCAATTATTATGACTATTTGCAGTTTAGCATGATTAGATGCAATTAATCTGACAACACAAAGACAAAACTAGAATATAATTCTGTTCTCAAGTAGCTCACTGTCTACTGAAATAACTCTCCAAAGCTCCTTTCAGTTTGTTATTGTTCATCCTTCATTCCTGAAGAGGACCAACCTGTGTGTGACTTGTGAGTGAATTGGGTTTAAGTGAGGCAGAGCTGCAGTGTCATCAGCCTCACTCTTTCCTCCAGTCACTGGGGTCGGGTGGCAGAACAAGAATCAAGATGACCGGCAATGGTCCCTCTAGCTTGAAGTCTAAAATAGCTAACCCCAAAGACTTCTCCCTACCAATTCTATTTGTCTATCCTCTGTCACCTATCTTCTAATCTATTGTCTACCTTCTGTAATCTTTCTATATAGATTTCTATCTATTTCCTATCTATAATTCTTTTTATATATCTTCATCATCTTTCTACCAACCTATCTACATGTGTATTGGTGTATACACGCAGAAATGACAACTGCTATTGTTACTTTCGGATACTGATCCAGGAGACCTGAGTTCTAGTTCAGTCACTGGCAGTAATAATAATAGTAGCAAGAACAAAAACTAATAATGACAGCTAGCATTTCTGTTGCACATTATCCGTGTCTTCTCATTTGCTCCTCACGGCTCTCTGAGAGGGTGGTGCTATTACTGTCCTTATTTTACAAATTGAGGAAACTGAGGCGGAAAGGCTGTCTTCCTTGCTCAGTGCCATGAAGTCTGTAGGTTTCTGAGGGAAGTGACCGAGTCCAGGTTTTCCAGTTCTAGACTTGGTCAGGACCTGGGATTTCATCAAGGCAGGGAGCTCCTCATGAAGAAGCCCTTCACCGGTGCAGATCCACAAATGATCTTCAGATTAGGGCTTTGAGGGGATGTGAGTCCTTGAGAGGCAAAAAGCCAGTTTGTATCAGAAGTCAGGCTTGAACTCCCATGACTATGAGGACAGCTTTCTGTACCCAATTACCAATCCCTCCCTAGTCCTGTTCTACTAATGGGGAAGCTGAAGGTCTGAGAAGGTTGCTTGCCCAACAACTTGTTGTTCTGGCCCTTTTTGGTTGTTTCTGACTCTTCCTAACCCCATTTGGGATTCTCTTTATTGGAGATACTGGAAGGGTTCCCAATTTCCACTCCAGGTCATTTGATAGATGAGGAAACTGAGGCAAACAGGGTGGAGTGACTTGCCAAAGGTCACACAGCTACTAAGCGTCTGAGGTCAGATTTAAACGCAGGAAGATGAATCTCCCTGATTCCAGGGCCAGTTACACCTCACAGCTAAGCAGGAATAGTTAAAGATTTTGAATCTAGGTTTTTTTTTTTTTAACTTCAACTCTGTCATTCACTACATGAAAAATGCCGGGAGCTTTTCAATTGTGATTTCAGATTCAATCTATTAAAAAATTGAAGGAGTGTCCTAGTAAGTAACTGAGGCAGGTCCTCAAACCTAACATTTAAACCATTGAAGCACCTACTGACAATTGCTATGACTATTTTGAGTCCCTGGAGCATCCTTCCCAGAGACCAGAGGTGCAGTTTAGATGCTTATGTAGCTGAGGCCACTAGAGGAAGCAGAATCTCCTAAACAGCTGTGAGGCTGAGCAATGTCCCTTATTCTTCCAGAAATGAGAATCCTTGCCTCATCTTCTGAACTCTCTGGCACCCTTTATCTCAGATTCCTTTAAGGATCAGATTTCCTAGGTTAAATACCTAAAGACCTGGTAGAGAGAGTCTCATGCCCCCTGCTGGCGGTAGAAAACAAGGCATCGAATTTAGAACTGAGGAGGACCTTAGAGGTATCCCACTTCAACATCCTTTTGATATTAACGAATTGATGGAAGCCCAGAGAGAGGAAATGACTTGTTGTCAATGCCACGTCTGTGGAGTAGAGCACCTGGGAGAACCCCAACACCTGCTTCTGAATCTACAGTTCTTTGCATTTCTATGCCACCTTATTCCCCTGCTGTCAGTGCTCTGTGTGGAAAACTGCGTGGAGGACTGACTGAAGGAGAGGGGGGTCAGGGACAATGCTGGTTATGATGGGAGGAGCGGCAGCAGCAGCAGCAGCAGCAGTAGTAGTAGAAGTAGTAGTAGTAGTAGTAGTAGTAGTAGTAGTAGTAGCAATAGCAGTCAAAGAAGAAGGAGGAGGAGGAGGAGGAGCAGCAGTAACAGTGGCAGCACTTGTAGTAGTGATGGAGGTAGTAGCAATAGCAATAGCAAAAGAAGAAGGAGGAGGAAGAAGAAGAAGAAGAAGAAGAAAAGAAAGAAGAAAAAGAAGGAGGAGGAGGAGGAGGAGAAGGAGAAGCCTCAGTAACAGTGGCAGCAGTTGTAGTAGTGATGGAGGTGGTAGTAGTAGTAGCAATAGCAGAAGGAGGAGGAGGAGGAGGAGGAAGAAGAAGAAGAAGAAGAAGAAGAAGAAGAAAAGAAAGAAGAAAAAGAAGGAGGAGGAGGAGGAGGAGAAGGAGAAGCCTCAGTAACAGTGGCAGCAGTTGTAGTAGTGATGGAGGTGGTAGTAGTAGTAGCAATAGCAGAAGGAGGAGGAGGAGGAGGAGGAAGAAGAAGAAGAAGAAGAAGAAGAAGAAGAAGAAGAAGAAGAAGAAGAAAAGAAAGAAGAAAAAGGAGGAGGAGGAGGAGAAGAAGAAGCCTCAGTAACAGTGGCAGCAGTTGTAGTAGTAATGGAGGTGGTAGCAGTAGTAGTAGTAGTAGTAGTAGTAGCAGCAGCAACAACAGCAGCAAGCAGTAGTAACATGTCTACTGTGTATTATGGCTTGTTTCATACGGTAGACTTTTATTTTTGTCCTTTTACAGGAGAATAAATATAAAAGGTAAAATGGTTTCCCCAAGGTACAGATGGTAGGGTGGTAGGGTGATTGAGGTGATCAGGTTTTGGAACACAGCTGCTTCAGACGACAAACTCAGATGATAAGATGGGATGAGAGCAATGAAATGAAAAAAAAGAGAGCTCTCAGTAAACCTATATTGAAAGCTATAAGTAGAAAGTGTGTGTGTGTGTGTGTGTGTGTGTGTGTGTACAGAGGGAAGCAGAGAGATTCAGAGAGAGATGACACAAAGTAATTAGGAGAGCATAGGATTGGTTCACATGTTGTCTACCTCTCTGGAAGGTAATTCCTTGAGAGTAGGGATTGTTTATGGTGTTGGGGGAGATGGGCCCAGACAAGCCCTGTGGTTGGCAGATGGGTGATTAATAAATGCTTGTTTATTGATTACTGGAAAGAGATTTAGTTCAAAGGGTCAGTGGAATAGCTCACTTCCTTGGCTTTTTTTTTTTGTTTTCTCTGCCCAAATGAGGGTGGGGGTGCTGTCCAGAGGCTCCCTCTTCTTGCCCCTGCCCCTTTCTTCCTGTTTGGGGCTGACCTCTGCAGGCAGAATGAAGAGCTCTGAACAGTAAAGGCAGGGGGCCGGAGTGGGCTTGGAATGGGCCTTTGAACATATTGCCTCCCTGGCTTCCCTAAGTTAGACAAAATCCCACCATCTGCAAGAAGCCTTTCCCCATTTCCCTTCATGCTAATGCTTTCCCTCTTGTTTATCTCCAAATTATCCTGCAGCTAGTCTGTTTGTTCCTGCTTGTTTGCATGTGGCCTCCTCTATTAAACTGTGAGCTCCTTGCCTGGGCTTGGTGCGCCCCGGCATCTCTTGGAAACTTGAATAAGCTTGTTGCTTGATCGATCATCACTTGATCTTTAAAACCAGGGGATGGGACTCCAAGTCCTTTCCACCTCTGATGCTTCATTTCTTAGAAGGACCTAGAGCCCAAGGACTGAGCAAAGAAAGACACCCCCTCCCGACCCCTCTTTCTCTTCCTTGGAAAGGATTCGGGCTAGCCTGGATGGAGTTCCCCAATGGAGTTGGACGGGTGGAGAGAGAACCCCCTCATTTCTCTCACTAAGGCATTTCCTAAGAGTGGCAGGCGAGACCTGGCATAACTAGCTCAGATGGGGAACGTTAGGGGCTCAACCAAGTCTCCCAGCTAGAGAGGGGAGGGAGAAGCCTAGGATGTGAGCCAAAGCTCATTAAGAATTCCCTTTCAGATGGGGATTAGGAGGGAGCCAGCTAGCTTGAGTCCTTGGGTTCGGTTATTAAAGAGACCAGGTAAGGTAAACACCAGCCTCTTCCTTTAAAAGCCACACCTGCTAATTAGAGGCCAAGTAACTCATTAAAAACAAAGGCACCAGGGAATGCCTGCGAGGGAGGAAAGCTGGAGGGGTTGTGCAGTGAGGAAGGGGAGGGGAGGGGAGGGGGAGCATATGGATGTATGCCTGCCTGCCTGCCTGGATACTTGAAAAGGGATGATGAATGGGGCTGGTCTCTTTCAGCCATAGTGGTTTAGGGGATAATCAGCATTTTTCCAGTGAAGAGCAGCCTACAATCCTGGCGTCTTAGCAACTTCAGTGTCATGGAAAAGAGGTCTGCCTGGGGAGTCAGAAGGAGCCCTGCCCTCGCAGAACTAACCACTAGGTTTGATTTAATCATCTGTGAAAAGCTCTGTGGGGTAAGGAAACAGCCTGAGCTAATGGCAATGAACTTGGATTCAACTTCGCATTGGAAGGGTGCTCAGAAATTGTCCAGTCCTGTCCCTTCTTTTTAACAGATGATGAAGAGACCTGTCCAAGGTCCCACCAAGAAATCAAATTGACTCAGCCAAGCTTTGAACCCAAACCAGAGCTCTTACCCAAGCCCACACTCCCTTTTGGCAGGCCAGGAACACTACCCCAGTTCTGCTGGTTCCATTGTGACCTTGGGCAAGCTGCCTGACCTCCCCTGCCTCAGTTTCCTTCTCCATAAAATGAAGGAATTGGACTCGGTATACATTTCTTTCTCTTCCACTTCTCAATTCAATAATCCTATGACTTGCAGAAGAGACCTTTTAAAATTTTTTTGTGACCTTGGACAAGCTGCTTGACCTCCCTCTGCCTTAGTTTCCTTCTCTGTAAAATGAAGGATTTGGACTAGAGGTACATTTGATTCCCTTCCAGTTCTCCATCCAGTAATCCTATGACTTGCATAAGGGGCCTTTTGAAATTCCTTGTGGTTTTTAAGGGGGCCTGTTTTAAATCAGCCACTTACTCGGTCTATTCCGTAGTCCCTCCTCACTTTGAGGGTCTAATTTCCTGAGCAGGTATTTGGTTCATGGGGATCAGTGGGATTTGCAGTCTTTTGTAGATGGATAGGAGATATTTAAGAATTAACACAACAGCCCTGGTAGATGAGTCAGTGTAAGAGACTGACGGTCTTTCTAGGTTCTGCCTTCACTCAGGAGAGGCTGCTTCCTTATACCTCTCACTGTTTAACATTTCTCCATTATCTGCCTCACATTGTCTGCTTCCAGTGTTCTAGCAATTCCAAACTAGGTGTCTTCTCCTTGGGGGCAGGTCCTGGGTTTTATTCCATTTATTCCCCTACAAAAATCATTCCCTTGGCCTCCTTGGGTCAAGCCAAGCTGGGGATAAGAGCACAAAAACCACATCTGTCTCTGGTCTCAAGGAGCTTGCTTCTCTGATGGTCAATGTGGGGACTACACAGAACTATACCTAGAGCAGAATCTAGATCCCCTGCTACCCCCCAGCTCTGACTCCATCCCTGTGCCCCAGCCCCAATCTTCAGGGATTGGTAACTGGTAACCATTAAACTAGTATACCCTTCTTTCTGGGTATTTTTGCTCTCTTCAAGGTCCCTTGCTACTGACTTCCCCCCAGGGCTTGAGGGGGTATGGGCAACAGTCCCTGGGGATGGACCACTCCCTTTCCTGATAGACTTCCTGACTTGGAAACAAGCCTTCCAATTCCTTTCCTGATTTTCTTCGAAGCCTGGGGACCTTTATCACATCTTTCCTTTGGAGGTGTTATTGGGACTACTTACTGAGAGGAATTTCTACCTCCCTTGGGATACCTTGGAGATAGAGCAGATCCCTGCCCCTCCTCAAATTCTTTCATTCCCCAGGTTTGTGCCTTACTCTCCCCAATTGAATCAGCCCAGGGATTCAAAGTTATAATTAGGTATATACCCATACCCACTTGTGCCTTAGAGATGTTTCAGGGAACATGATAGATATTAAATGGCTACAACCTGAATCAAGACTGCTTGTGTTCATCCATCACATCAGAAATTCTACTGCTAGACTGGGCCTTGGACGTCATATAGCCCCAACCTCTTGTTTTCTGGAAACTGAGACCTAGGGAAAAAAAGAAAATGACTTAGTCAAGGTCACATAGGTCATCCTTAGCATTGCTTTCTTGTCTCTTTTCCTCCCATTGCTGAGCTTTGACCCAGCTAATGGCAACCAGAGAATGCCTTTTTCCCTAAAGATTATTTTGTCTTTATTTAATATGGATTCTTCATCCTGTGCATTTCAGGGTCAGGTAAAGGGTCATCTATGCATATCATCTCACCTGAAGCCTTTTTTTTTATAAGCTTGTTAGACCTTTTGGGGACTCCAGATGAAAGAGATTGTGGGTAGGTTATTCACTTTTATGATGACCATGATTATGCCTGTAATGTTTTCTGACCCCCAGAATGGGAATGACTGGTGTATCATGGGAATACCCACCTGGGCCAGAAGCCATCTATAGGAAGGAGGAGTCACACACTGTATTCAACAGCTCATTAAGTAAACAAGTATTTCTTAAATACCCAGGACAGTATCTACCAGGAGGGTGAGCTGAAGCCAGCTCTTCCCAGCTCTTCACCCTAAGCACTGGGGATATTATCCCCGTATAATAAAATAATCGATAATAATAATACTAAAAACAGTCCCAGCCCTCTTGGAACTGGTGGAGGAAGGGGGGAGAGAGGAAGGAGACAATATTTACATAAATAAGTAAATACAAATTAAATGCAAAGTAAGCCCCATGTCATTTGGAGAGGAGAGGTATAAGAGTGCTCAAGATTGAGATAGGCAAGAAGTAGGAAGTAGTCCTAGAGCTGAGTCTTGATGGTTCAAGAAAAGAGGGAGGAATAGGATTCTAGGCATAGGAAGTCTACAAAGATACCTGGAGATGAGAGATGGAATATTGTTTGCAGGGAAGAGTCAGAAGGCAAGGTTGGTTGCATGAGGGGAAGTACCCTGAAGCTAAAGTGGAAACATAAGTTGGAGCCAGATCTGTGTTTATCCAGGAGTCAAAAGGGGGAGCTACTGAAAAGCTCGTTCTTTGGCGAGTCTGGAAAGTTTAGAACTCTGGTCAGGGCCACCACCCTGAGTACAAGGCACATATATTTCAATGTAGGTATTTTCTTTCCCAACACACGTCTCATGTCCTCTCCTTTTATGAAGTTCTAAATCCCCCAGATAGAATTCATCCAAAATAATGAAAACCTTCCCCTAGAATTTTTATTTTTTTATTATTTTTTCAATGAATAAACATTTATTTTCTCTCCTTCCCATTCCCCAGTTTAATAACAAAAAGAAAAACAGAACCTTTGTAACAAAATCACAGTTAAGCAAAACAAATTCCCACATTGATCACGGCCAAAAATGTATGTCTCATTCTCCATTTTGAATTCATCACCTCTCTGTTAGATGATCAATAAATATTTATTATGCTTAGCTTATACTAGGCATTATGTTAAGTTCTGGTGATATAAAGAAAGACCAAAGTCTCAAGGAGCTTATGATCTAATGTGAGGTTGAGAAAATATTCAAACAATTACATTCTAGCAAGATCTGTACTGGATATATTGGAGATAATCAACAGAGGGAAGGCCCTAGCAGCAAAGTGGATTGGAAAAGGTTTCCAGTTGAAGGTGAAATTTTAGCTGACTCTTGAACAAGTCAGGAAACCAGGAGGTGGTGATGAGAATGGAAAGTATACTTTAAATGTGGGGGATGGCCGTTGTTAAAGCTCAGTTAGGTTGGCCAGGAGGCCATTGTCTCTGTTTTGCAGAGTACCTAATGGAAAGGAAAGTATAAGAAGACTGGAGAGGAGGACAAGGTTACTTTGTAAAAGGCTTTGAATGTCAGACAGATCATTTTATATTTATTCCTGGAGGCAGCAGGAAGTCACTGGACTTTATTGGGTAGGAAGGGGGAATATTTCAGAGATCTTACCGGGATAATTTGGTTCATTTTGAGTCTTTGGGAATTATGATTGCTCATTGCATTGCTCAGAATTTTCAAGCCTTTCAAAGTTGTTTCTCTTTATGGTGTTGTTACTGTATAAATTGTTTTCCTGGTTCTGCTCGTTTCACCCTATCACCTTGCCTTAGTACATAGAGGTCTTCCCAGTTTTCTCTGAAATCATCCTTTCCCTCATTTCTTATGGTACCATACTACCCCTCTCACAGATACTTTTAATCTTTCATGGCTACCAGGATGATTCAAGGATGATTTCTTAGGTTCACCTCTCATTAAATGGCAGCTAATTCCTTTTCAGGTTACTCATGTTCTGAATAATGTCTTTTATGCCATTTCTCTTGGTCATGAAACCATTACAGACACCAGTATCCTCTTTCCATTGTCCAGTGAATCATGCACAGTTCTAATCAGATGGAGATTGTTATGTTCAGGATTCACAGTCATAGAGCATCAGCAAGGAGAAACTAGTGTAAAAAAGATGGGCATTTCTGGCAATGAATAACAAGGTCATTGAGAGCCCTCAACATTTTAGCAAATGTGATCAAGGGTGATTACTTCTTCCTAGTCAGTTCTGGTCATATCTTGAACCAGGAGGTCATCAATAAGGGTTTGAATTAAATTGAACTGAATGTTCACCATTGTGAAGATGTGGAGATCTGCTTTAGCTGTAAACCAAAATCTGAGTGTTGCCCTTCCTGAGCTCACTTGGGGAAGGGGTTGGTCCAATGGATTGGCCAAACATGTTACATACTAAGAGTAGTCTAATGCTAACACTTGGACCCCTTTGAAAATCTTAAGGGAGTTATTCCAAAACACATCCATTCATGTATGGGGACATAATGGAGGGTTTTATTCTATCATAAGGTGCTAGATTTAAACTCAAAGGAATCTCTAGGCCAGGGTTTTTTGTTTTTTGTTTTTTTTTTAGGTTTTTGCAAGGCAAATGGGGTTAAGTGGCTTGCCCAAGGCCACACAGCTAGGTAATTATTAAATGTCTGAGACGGGATTTGAACCCAAGTACTCCTGACTCCAGGGCTGGTGCTTTTTATCCACTGCACCACCTAGCGGCCCCCAGGCCAGGGGTTCTTAAACTTTTATTATGGACCCAGTGGGCAATCTGGTGTAGCTTATGAATGCTTCTTCAGAGTAATCATTTTTTAAGACTTCATAATCAAAGGAAATATTAAATTTCAGTTAGCAATTAGTGAAAAAAGATAATTTGTTACCATCCAAATTCCCTGAAATCTGTCCATAGGGGTCTGGTGGACCCCAAGTTAAGTCACCTCGAACCATTCCAAATCCCTCACTTTATTGCTAAGGGACAGGCAAGTCAATTAGTCAATTAATCAGGGCAACCATTTTTTGGCTTTTTAAGTTAATGGTCTCTCCTTATTTTTCATGTTATACCACTCATCTCCCCTAACTGAGCCATGATATTAAGTGTTTCTTAGTACACATATTTAAACATTGAATAAATGATTTTCATTCACTTATAAAGAACTTAAATTTTTCTTGTATCAGATGTATTACTTTTTTGGCATCTGTTCATCCTTTGAAAAGTAGAGATTATTTTTATATATTTCCCTTAGAAGAATGAGTTTCATCTATGTACATGTATACATATATACATATATTTGTGTATATTCACACATGCGCTCATTTGTGTGTATTTCTCAGATCTCATTTTTTTTATGTCCCTATGATCCTTCAACATCCAGTGGAAAAAAAATCTTCTGCCCTCTCTTTAGGGCAGCTAGGTGGCGCCATAGTGCATAGAACGCGGCTTGGAGTCAGGAAGACTCATCTTTCTAAGTTCAAATCCCAGATGCTTTTTAACTGTGGGACCCTGGACAAGTCACTTTACCCTGTTTGCCTCAGTTTCCTCATCTGTCAAATGAACTGGAAAAGGAATGGCAAAGTCCTCCAGTATCTTTGCCAAGAAAACCCCAATGGGTTCATGAAGAATCAAATACAACTGAACAACATCTTCCCTTTTGGGACTTCAGTTTCCCCATCTGTAAAATGAAAGGAGTTGAATGAAATCCCCAATTCAGAACTCGATTGATTCCCTGCTCTCACCTTGTGTTACTTCAGAAGAAAGTGGGGGGGGGGGCATCTCAAAAAGCACCAGCCTGGAATACCCATTCATGCTACTGTCCACACTAACCCTGTCCTTCTAGGCTTTTCTTTAATACTGTTCCAACAAACAAACAAAAATAAAAAGAAGATGGGCATCTAGATGGTGAAGTAGATCTAGAGTACTGGCCCTGGAGTCAGGAGGATCTGTGTTCAAATTCAACCTCAATGCTTAACTCATTAAAACCACAGACCCCATTGCCTCATAAAAAAAACGCAATAAAATAATACCTTCCCAGGTAAGGAAGAATGATAGAGCTTAGAAGGATGGAAGCAAATATCATGCCATGTATACTGAGCACTTTACAAATATTATACTCACAAAAACCCTTTGGGGTGGCTAGGTGGCTCAGTATATAGAGTACTGGCCCTGGGTGACCCAAGTTCAAATTTGACCTCAGACACAATGATTGCCTAGCTGTGTGACTTTGGGCAAGTCAGGTAACCCTATTGCCTTAAATAAATAATAAAAAAAATCCTTTGGAGGTAAATTGTAGTGTTATCACCAGTTGAGGAACTAAGGCAGACAGAGGTGAAGTCACTTGCCCAGGGTCATATAACTAGTAAGTGTCTGGGGCTGAATTTGAACTCAGGACCTGCTGACTCCAGGGCCTAGCTTCCCTGAGAAAGAAACACCAAAGGATACTAAGAAAGAAAGCCCCTGCTCGGGTGTCCTCCTTCTAAGTTGGATGCAGTTTGTATGTATCTATATTCTGTTTTTCACACAGTAATTTTAATGCTCTATGTATGTAAAAAAAAAGAAAAGAAATTTTTTTAAATCCCCCCAAAACATCCAAAATAAACCACACAGAGGCTACTTCCCATTCTAGCTCTTGGGGGGACTCTGGAACCTGAGTGTTAAAAGTCATCTATAAACACAGAAATAACGACTTAAAAAAAGACTGAGAAATAGTTATTTCAGTTAGTGGAACTAGAGGGCATTCTAATTCTTATTGTTGAGTAAGAAAGATACCCCCTTTTCATCTCAGCCCCCATCATTCTCCCCTTCCACTGCCCTCTACTACCAGACTGTCTAAAAGTTAAAAGGATCAGAGCCACCCAAGCCAGCACACCCTTGTTTGCATTTGACCTGAGCCTCCGCCATTCCCAGATGCCTGGATGGCATCTGATCAGATTTAAAGGAGCAAAGATGAGGACTAAAAAACAAGAGCCTGAGGAAAACTCCAGAAACAGGGCCATATTTTCTTACCATTTTTTTTTAGTTGAATGGGTAATTTTATTTTTCTTTAAATGAGTCCTTTGATCTAAGGAGTGAGTAATTAACATGCACCAGCAAGTTGGCAAAGGCCATTGAGAGGAGGAGAGTACAGTTGGGGGAGGAATTGGATAAAGAACTCTTAAGTTGCTCGGAGAGTAAATTCTGCCTTGAAAAGTAAGTCACCTTATAAGTCTGTCCCCAAATAATTCTGAAGTGGTTAAAAAAAACAGCACTGACCTGGAATCCAGAAGACCTGGGTCCTGGAAGACCTGCTGCTAACTCAACATGTGACAGTTGATGAGTTACTTCTCTCTGATCCCCGGGTTCTGCCCCCTGAAAACTGATGGTTGGGAAAGATTTGATATCAGAGACCTGGGTTACAGTACTAGCTCTAATTCGTTGTGTGTGCACTCTGGGTGGGCCCGAGTTTCCTCCTCTGGAAAATGAGAGATTTACAACAGATGAGCTCTAATGTCTCAGTAAGGTATTGAAAGTTCTCTGATTCCCCCATTTAAAAAATTATAAAAAAATAAAAATAAATTTTTTAAATGATCCTCATTTGAGGAAACTGAAACCAACAGAAATGAAGTGACTTACCCAGGATCACACATCTATTTTGTGTCTGAGGTCAAATTTGAGCTCATTTTCCTGACTGGAGGTCCAGCACTCTATCTGTAGTGCCCACCTAGCTGCCCTGGAAAAGGGAAGATAGTTGCCTTAAAAATATTTTTCCTCCCAAGCCACATACCTCACATGTAATAGAGCTGAGATTTGAACCTAGGTCAGTTCCAGGTCTTCTAAGTCCAAATATAGTTTTCTTCACTCTCCTAGGGGCAGCTAAGTGAATAAAGCATTAGAATTAGAATCAGTAAGACCTACTCAGATACTAGCTATGTGACCCTGACCAAGACATTTGAATTCTCCAGGCCTCAGTTTCCTCATTTGTAAAATGAGAATAACATAATAATAGCACCTGTCTCACAAAGTTGTTTTGAGGGGTAAATTGTAAAGCACTCTGTAAACCTTAAAGTAAGAATTGTTGTCTTTGTTATTATACTGCACAAATAGTGGTGCCAACTCTGGACTTGGAATCAGGGAAGACCTGATTCCTAGTTTAAGTTGTGATACTACAGTATCTTTGTGACCACGGCCAAACCATCCTACCCACCTGAGCCTCGGTTTTCTCATCTGTAAAATGGAGATAATATTATTTTCCCTGCCTTGAAGAGTTGTTGTGAAAAAAGGTATTCTGCAACACATTTTAAAATACTATAGCACATTCTAGATCTAAATCTTATGAGACCAGGTGATCTCTATGGTTCCTCCCAACTCCGGAGGTGGATTGACACTACAATTTTTTTTTAAATTTTGTGGTCAATAATGCATCCAACCCTATGTGTTTCACCCCCCCCCCCCAGGTTTCTGGTTATTCTTTCTTTAGAAAACAAGAAATACCACTTTGTGTTTTCTTGTGCAGGTGTTTCAGACATATTCATTTGCTTTCTAGGTGCTCCTTGCCCCCAAACCCCACACCCATCCCTGAGGTGGCTCTGGTAGCACCTCTTTTCCCCCTAAATAACTCAGTGTTTTACAAGCATCTCCACATGTGTGTGCGTGACAGCCTACCATGTGCATGCAAGCAGGTGGTATTAGGAGTTCACAAAACTTCATGTTTGAGTTGGGAAAATGAAGGCCCAGAGAAATCAAATGATTAGTCCATGGTCTCAAAGGAAGTCAATGTTGGAACTGGAAACAGAGCCTGGATTTCCTCTAGACCTTGCATCCATAAATATTTATTTGGCTCTCCTCTGTTCACTGCAGGTGTCCTTAAGGGAAAGCGGAAGCAGCCCTCCCAGAAAGACTAGGTCAGCTGGCCAGGGGATAAACTTAAAACAGGCTTAGGGTGGCTGGGGAGGGGAGGAAAGTGGGGGGAAATGGACTTCTTAAGAACTAGGATCTTTACTACCTGGGAGGCAGACAATAGCTCAGGGAATCCTTTAGAAGCTCAGCCCTTTCTATCCCTTCCTGCATCCATGCTCACATGTTAACTCCCCAGGCTAAGCCAGTCCAGGGACCGGTAGATGGATGGGGCTGGGGGTGGTCCACAAAGCTTTTCAGCCTGGGATCTTGGGTACTTGGTACTTATGATTATGGACTTAGGAGGGACTTTTGAGATTACTTAGCCCAGGTCCCAACTTTTAAAGGTGAGGACAGGGGCAGCTTGGTGGCCCAGAGGATAGAGCACCAGCCCTGGAGTCAGGGGGGACCTGAGTTCAGATCTGAACTTAGACAGTTAATAATTGCCTAGCTGTGTGACCTTGGGCAAGTCACCTAACCCTATTGCCTTACAAAAACAAAAAAAAGGTGAGGACAAACAGATCCAGAAAGGGGAATTATTTTACCCAAGATAAAGCCAGAATTTGAATCCAAACCCACTATTTTTCACTATACCAATTTTGTCCATAGCTTGACTCAGGCTTCCATAGCAAGCAATAATCTGGACCTGGAAACCCAGGAAATGGATCTGAATGGACCATGCCTAGAGACTCATCATGTATTTCAGTTTTTCTCCTGTTAACATCAAGAGTTTTGCTAACAACTTTTTCCAGAGCATAGGAGACACAGAGTGGTAGAACAGACTAGGAGTCAGAAAGTTGAGATTCTGACCCAATTCTCTTACTCTTTGGGACTCAATTTCCTCATATTTACATCAAATTGAGAAGTTGCCAGAGCTGACTTCTGAGATTCTTTTAGTCCTAAATTCTATGTTCTAAGATTTATTCTTCCTTCAACTCCCTATGTTTTTGTTTTTGTTTTGACAAGGCAATGGGGTTAAGTGACTTGCCCAAGATTACAAAGCTAGATAATTCTTCAGTGTCTGAGGTCACATTTGAACTCAGGTCTTCCTGATTCCAGGGCCGGTGCTCTATCCACTGTGCCACCTAGTTACCCCCAACTCCATATGTTTTAAATCTCCTTCCAGTGATCAAAATTTCCTCCTACCTATAACTTACAAACTCATCAAGGTCCAAAGTGTCACAAGTCTCCCCAAACACACACACACACACACACACACACACACACACACACACATGCACATACATATGCTTCAGGGGATAAAATGAGATCACTAATTTGGTCTCCAAACTGAATGAATCCAGTTCATTTAAATTCTCTTCAAAGGATCTGTTTTGCATCCAATTAAATCATCTTTGTTGCTCTTCTCTCCATCCTTTTCATTTTCTTTTAACAGTGATCTAATTGGACACAATGCTCAAAGTTCTAATTAATGTTTCTAATATCTGAAGGATTTTATTAATTTCCCAGTCCTTAAATGGCACACATGTGTATATATAGATATATATACATGTGCATATATGTTTAACTATAGGTAATATATGTATGTATGTATGTTTGTGTGTGCACACCCATATAAATCTAGCCTCATGTTGCCTTTTTGCCCTTTTCTTTCCTACAAATAATCTGCAATCTGTAAACATAGTCTGCTTGTGGTCATTTATGATAACCTAGGTTTCTGATCAGTTAGTCCTTCTATCTGTTAATTATATTGTTAGATTTTTATCTCTCAATGAGCTGTTTTCTCAACTGAATTTTATTTGAGAATTTCAAATGATTTTGATTTCCTTCTCATTTCCCACCTTGCTAGAAGACCTATTCTTTAGTGTCTCCTATTATCTTAAGAGCATATTTTACATTCTTTCACCTGAGTTGTCAATAAGATACTGAACAGCACAACCTTAAGGATTGACCTCTCCCAGCTCATGCCTCCAGACAGATTTTGAGCTTTTCATGACAGTCCCTTATAGAGGGTTATATAAGTCACCACTCATATCTTTGTAGCTTATTGATCAGACTTAATAGAGAATGACTGAATTGCTGAAATGGGATGGTGTCAATGGGAGAATGATGGATTTGAGAGTCAGAGGGCCTGGTTTTGAAACTTGGCTGTTCTACTAGATGTCTGCATGATCTTGGCAACAGGTGTTCTGGTAAATGTTTGACAACTGGAACTCTGAAAAAAAAACCACATTTGTTATTTAATCTGTTATTAACGTTTATCCATCCCTTTCTCAAGTCTTTAGACTTAAATAATCAGCAAAGTAATAAATCAAACCCTGATTTATAGCATTTGCCCATTTCCTCTGTCCAAATGCTTATTTTGAAATTTTAATAATGGACTCCAATTAGAGTTGGATCTTGGACAAGCTTTTACACCTTAATTTTCTTATCCATAAAAAGAAGAGACTAGACCCTCAGGGGCTCTTACGGTTGCTTCCAATTCTAAATCTATGATCCTATAACCACAGCATTTCTTATGAGAACAGGTTGAATAAATAGGAAGGCCAGAAAGGGACAGGCCCCAAAACTGTATAAACCTGAAGGATATGAGACAGGCTAATCACAAATTATTAGAGCATAAAAGACGATAAGTAGAAATATTTCTTTATTCTATAGAGAATATCAAATGAATCTCATTATGAGAGTCAGGATAGTATAGAAGAAAGCTCCCTAGGTCACTTTAAGAGACCTAGTTCAAGTTTTATCTTAGCACATAACTTAGTATGAGTTTCCTTATATGTAAAAAATGAGTACGCTAACACTTACTTACCTTCAGATGGTTATATGGTGTGAAGACGATGATGATGACAATGATGATATTGTTCAATCATCTCAGTCGTGTCCCCATTTGGGGTTTTCTTGGTAAAGATACTCGAGTGGTTTGCTATTTCTTTCTCCATACCATTTTGAGATGAGGAACTGAGGCAAACAAGGTTAAGTGACTTGTCCAGGTTCACACAGAGTCACTAAGTCTGGATTTGAATTCAGGTCCCTTGACTCCAGACCCAGAGCTATAACCAAGCTATATCTAGCTCACCAATAATAAAAAATAAAAATAAAAAGTAATATTTGCATAGCACTTTAAAGTTTACAGATCTTTTTTCCATAAGTCTCATTTGATCTTCATAATTTCCTGGTGAATTAGGGACTGTTATTATCCCATTACAGCTAAGGAAACTAAGAATGAGAAAGGGGACCTAAACTGCCAGTCTCAGGCAGGATTTGAACTCAGATCCAAATGCTCATTCCACTCAGATGCCCCTAGTTAACTCAGGTAGGATACACTGTGAACCATAAAGCATTATATGAATGGGAATCACTATACCAAAAGGTTAGTAAAAGTTAGAACTATAAATAGATTCAAGGAAGAGTTTACAAACTGGGTTAATGTTGGATGAATTGAATTGAGTTGGAAGATACATAAAGATTTATTAAAGGAAGCTTGTAGGATCTGGAGAGTCTGTGACCTTTGGAGGCCAGCCTGTCCTTTGAATGTTGACATCGTGGAGGCTTGTCAGGAGTAGGTCACTGAGTCCGTGGACTCGTGGTCTGACCCAGTGTGGCAGCCCTCATGTTCTTAGCCCATCATGTGGGGCAGAGTTAAAAGCCATAAGAAATCAGGCTAGATTACATCTATCACTTCTGCCCTTATCCACAAGACCTGTCACTCTGTCATAGAAGGAAATTAAATTGGTCTGGCATGATTTTCTCTTCACAAAGGCCTGAGTAGTAATTCTTGTGCTATTTTACGTGATTGCAAATTGATTTTTTTTATGACTCATTCTAGTATCTTCCTCTCTATTGATGTTAGGCTGAGTTGTCTGTTATTTTCCAAAGTTATCCCTTTTTCTTCTCATCTACCTTTTTCCAATCTTTGGGGGACTTGTTCTGCCCTCCCATGATTTCTAAAAGATTTTAGCCAGTGGCTTCAGAATGATACCTACCTCTCCTTTTAGTGTCTCTGGATCAGCTGATTTTCTTAGTTGTTCTTTGTATTTTTTAAAACAATTTATTCTCCTGTCTCATAATTGCATTTTGTGATTTATTAGGAAAAGAACACAGAATGTAGAATCCAAAGTCTTAGGTTGGAATCCTCACCTCTTTACTTTGCTACTTGTGCTGCAGAAATAATTTCTCTCTTGGCCTCAGTTTCCTTTTCTCTATTTACCCTAGGTAATCCCTAAGGTCTGCTGTGAGCTCTAAATTACTGGTCATAACTGGAGTTTGTTCTAGTCAATATTCTTATCTCATCTTTTCAGGAATGGAAGAAGAAAAAAATGACTCTATTTTTTAAAATGGCTTTTCAAAATGACTCTATTTTTCTTATGTTCCCTTTATAAGCTTTCTCTTCTTACTCTTCTTATTTATTAGGGAAGTGATATTGTTTCTGGTTCTGTTGCTTGCCCAATACAGATGAATCATTTTCAAAAAAATTATCTACATTGATGGATCAATAAAGGCAAAGCAAAACCCATCTGGGTCTTCTCATCCTTTATTATTCTCATCCTTGTCGTCCCATATATACTCCATAAAGGGTCTAGTCAACACACTGGCAACTTCCTCTGGATATGTTAGTATTCTGGGGATACCATGGTCCCAGTCAACCTGTCCATTAGTCATCTCTTGCTTTCATTACATGACCAAGCCATCTTCCCAAAGGGGATAATATAGGTAAAACATCTTGCCATGTTGTTGCTCATCATTGTTATCATGTTTCCTTGATGATGCTCCAGATACCACTTCTCCAAAATAGTTTATTGTTGACAACATGCCACAATCTGCACTCAAGACCCCAACATATCTCCTTCTATTGTGTATTGGCTCACCCACAATTATTACTACTCTGGGAACATTGTGGACTAAAATTTGTGATCCTATCATATCCCGAGAGAATGATGTTGAAAAAATGGACTCTGGTAGCAGGGCTCAGCTTGGGCTCATTGGCCAAATGCTATCTAGTCCAATTTCCTCCTCCTTTTTTTCTTGTTTCTTTTTTAAATCCTTTGCTGTTTGTATCTACTTCTGACATTTGCCTTTTCTAATCTTGTCCCTATACAAATGTGCTTTTTCTTTGTAATCTCCCTTGATGACGTGGCCTCATTTCTACCTTTTTGTGGTTCCCTCATTTATCCTCCAGCAATACGTCAAAACTCTGGGTTTAGCCAATTTGGTCTTTTGTTCCCCTTCATATCCCAAATACCTTCCATGGCCAGGATTCCTGGGGAGTTTCTTATCCAAATGCTAACAGGGACAGCTTAGCTTCTGAAGTGGCCTAAAGTAGTCTGATCTTGATTCGATTCAATTAAATAAATATTTACTAACTTAAGAGGCAGTCATACACATAGTACAATGAAAAATGGAGCTGTATTTGGAGTCAGAAGATGTAAATTTGGATGCAGACTTTACCATTTACCACCAGTGTGACATTGGGCAAGTGACATATAGGGTTTTTCACATGCTAGGGTACAAATAAATGCTTTAAAAACATCATAACCTCAGTAGATTTCAATCACCTAACCTATGTCTAGAACAACAAACTTATCATTATCTTCACCACCACCACCATTGTCATTATCACATCATCATCATCTATGATTTTAATAGTGCTTACCATGTTATCCTATCTGAGCTTTACAATAACACTGTGCTTTTACTGTCCCTTTTTACATATGAGAAAACAGTAAGTATGTGGCAGAATTTGAACTCAGGAAGATGAGTCTTCTAGGAGTCAGGAAGACTTGAGTTCAAATCCAGCCTCAGATACTTATCGGTATAACTTCTGGGCCTGTCTCTTATCTTCTTTCTACCTCAATGTCCTCATCTGTAAAATCTGTATAATAACAATCATTTCATTCCATGATTGTTGTAAAGATCAAATGAGATAAGAATTGTTCAACACTTAGCACAGACCCTGGGACAAAACAAGCACTAAATGTAAGCTATAACTCTAAATTGCAGGACACACAGCTGGGTGAAGGATGAGACATAAATGGAATGGAATGAATGAAGGAAGGAATGAAAAAGCTACCCTCAGAATGCTTAATCAGTTGACATTCTGCTTTTCCAAAGCCCAATTCAAATGCCTCCCTTCCATGTAGCTTTTTCTGATTTATTTCTCTTATATCTGATGCACTAACACTTTGCTCTTTTCTCATGAATTGTCACAGGCTAATTTGTATTCTATTGACCTACTTGCCATCTACCCTACTTGATTATAAGCTCCTTGAGGTCAAAAGCTGAAGCTTTCCTTACTGTATCTGAATGAGGTTGTAGAGGGCTCCTGATCTGGCATGAAATGAATTCTGGGTCCTTCTTCTGAATTTCTGCAAATTGGAAGGTTCCATGTGCCCCCCTCACCCAAGGTCAGGGAAGGGGGCTTTGTACATAGCAGGTATAAGATAAATGATTGCTAAATGAATGCTGCTCCCTCTAGTCCAGCAAGGCCCTTGAGGTTGGGGCTATTTCTGGCTGCTGGCCAATTGTGCAAAGAATGTCACTGCTCTGCTGCACACGCTATTCAGTTTGACCCTGGGCAAGGGACCTGAAAGGGCCAGACAATGAAAAGAGACATAGATTTGGAGTCAGAGGACTTGAGCGTGAGATTCAGCTCTACTATGACTATCTGTGTGATCTTGGACAATCACTTATCTCTTGGCCTCAGTTTCATCCACTATAAAATAAGGAGGGGGGGCTAGACTAGATGAACCCTGGAGTCCCCTCCAGCTCAAAATCTATGTGTCTACTATTACTAATTGACCTCTCTGAACTTCTCTTTCCTCATCTGTCAAAAGAAGGCATGAGATTCAGTGATCTCTAAAGCCCTTGGAATCCTTGAGTCCTGTGATCTACCCAGCATAAAATTTTAGTTTCATCATCCATAAAGAAAAAATCCCAACACATCTGGAATTCATTCCCTCATCTCCACCTGCTAAAAATTTTCCTTGAGGTCCAGTGCCACCTGCTCCATAAAGCTATTCTGAATGCTCTTGGGTTTTCTTCCTTTGAAAAGCCCCTCTTTCCTGTCCTTCTCCCCCCTCCCCGCTCCCTTTCTCTCTTTTCTTTCTCTTTCCTTTTCCCTCCTTTTCCTTTACTTCTTTTCCTTTCCCTCTCTCTCTCCTCTCTCTTCATCTTCCCTCTTTATCTCCTCCCTCTACCCTTTTCCTTCCCTCTCCCTTTCTCCTTTCCCCTCTCCTCCCCTTCTAGCTTCCTCTTCCTCCTTTCTCCTTCTCTGTCTCTTTCCCTCTCTTCTTTTTCCCTTTCTATTGATCTCCTCCCCTCTCTTCCTTTCTTCTCCCTCTTTCCTTTCCCTTCCCTCTTCCTTACTTCTTTTCTCTCTCTCCTCCTTTTCCCTTCCCTCCAACCTTCTCTTTAGTTTTTTACCCAAAGGCAATTAGCCCTGTTTGTCCTCCCTGATGATGTTTGTCCTTCATTCTCCCAGAAGACCATGACATCAGGGAGGTGATGCCATGACACGCACATGCATTGGATTTGGAGGAAGGGATGCTGTGCTAAGTCACCGGCCTCACTTTCTCCTCCAGAGCCATCTGGATCCAGTGGCCAGATATGGATCAGGATGACTGGAGATGGCTCAGTAAGTGAGGCAATCAAGTGATTTGCCCAAGGTCACACAGCTAGTAAGAATCAAATGTCTGAGGCTAGATTCAAACTCTCATTCTCCTGACTCCAAGACCAGTGCTCTATCCACTAGCTGTCCTGAGAAAGAAGGGCAAACATCAACATCATCATCATCATCATCATCATCAATCAATCATCATCATCAATAAAAATATGTTAAATTGAATTGAATTAGGATTCTAGCACTTAAAATTTGGAAAGGCCCTTAGATCCTCCAGCCCATGCCCTTCACTTTGAAGAGGCATAAAGAGAAGACATAGGTAGGGCTTTAAGACATTGGGAGCCAAGACTTTAAGCTGGAGGGAATGTTGTAAAACAGCTAGCTTAGCCTCATTTTACAGATAAGAACATTTTGACCCAGGGAGCTTGTGATTCACCTAATTTCACAGGCAACCTGAGAAGAAGCCAGGCCCAATGAAGCTTAGGAAGTATCAGAGGGATCATTTGAAGCCTGGCTTTTTTGATCTCCAAGACTAGCAGTCATCCAGTATAAACCCACAACCCAAGGTGGAGGCATTTCAGGATTTGTCCATTAATGCTTTGACCTTGACCTTGACCTCAGAAACGGAATGGGGCCTGGGGGGAGCGAGCTTCCCTCAGGAGAAGCCTTGGAACTGGTCCCAGGATGCCTCCCCTCCCCTTCCCCCAGGCTACTCCATGTCTCCGAAGGGCTGGGGGTGGGGGAGGCTGCTGCCACAGCCTTCTGGCAGAAGTGCCTGGCTGATTGAGCTGATCTGGATGCCCCTGTGAGGATGTTTGGTGTGGCTGTCATTTTGTTTCTATTATCCTGTGACAGAAACCCTGCCCCAACATTAATTTACATTCTATACAGTGCATCTCTCTATGTGTTTTTAAAGGGTATAATTTCTATCAGCTTCAATTAGAGTTATTTTTATTTTTGTCACCCTGAAGAATTTCCCTGTGGTGAAGTTGCCATTTTTCACTGTAATACCCCTGGCAAGGACTAGGTGGGGGGTGGGAGTGGGGGGTGGAAATTAATAGGCTAGTGATCACTCAAGTAATGCCCTGTCGGGCCTTGATAAACTGACTGCGCCGGGTGACAGCTCAATTCCTTCCACATTAATAATAGCAGATCCACCTGCACTGGAAGGAGCGTCCCGTCTGTGAAAATATTAGTGAAAAGCAGAGCTCTTAACAAAGGTCAGGTCAGAAAACTCTTCAGTCTGCTGCCTGTCCACCTCCTTGGAGCTGGTGGCCGCAGTGCCTTCTGGGGGACCAGAGATTAAACGCGGCCGGCCCTAGCATAAGCACAAGGCTAGATCCTATCTTAATGGGCATCTTGCAAAGTGATTTTCTCACAGAATTTTTGTAGGGAATGGAAGGTTACCAAGGTAGAAAGGAAGAGCAGTCAGAATGCTTGTCTTGGTTTCAAATACCTCTGCCCAAATATTACCAGTGTGACCTTGACTTAATCTCCAACGGTCAGTATTTCCTCATCTGTAAAATGAAGGTTTTGGACTAAATGGCTTCTCGGGTCCTTTCCAGCACCAGACCAGGATCTTAAGATTTATTATAGGCATTTGATTGATGAGGAGAGGCAGTTAGGCAGTGCAGACTCCCTGAAGTTAAGAAGATTCATCTTCCTGAGTTCAAATCCAACCTCAGACCCTTTCCAGCTGTGTGATCCTGGGCAAGTCACTTAACTTGTTTGAGCTGGAGAAGGATATGGAAAACCATTCCAGCATCTTTGCCAAGAAAACCCCAAATGGGGTCTGGAGAGGACATGACTGAAAAAAGACAATAGATGAAGGGACAGAGAAGTAGAAGAATGACATAGATTAAGTAAATCAATTAGGTCATTCCATCCCACTTAAATTAAAGGGTAAAATGCCTTGATAGCTTAAGGCAATAAGAACAAGCCTTACTCAACCAATAAATCAAATACTTTAGATTAAATGAAAAATGTCCTTGGATGAGGGGGCAGCTAGGTGGCTCGATGTATAGATCACTGGGTCCCAAGTCAAGAAAATCTGAGTTCAAATCAAGGGCAAGTCACTTAGTCTCTGTTTTCCTCATCTGAAAAATGGGGGAAAAATACCACCTGCCTTCCAGGATCAATGCAAAAATAAAATGAATCATTCTTTATTAAAGGCTTTTCAAGTCAAGATACTCTAATATGAGTGTGCTATCTTAATATATAACATTAATATCTCCTTTTAGTCTATCCTATTTCTTTTGAATAAATAGACCCATCTAGATAGAGGCAGTTAGATGGATTAGTGGATAGATCATGGGACATGGAGTCAGGAAGACCTTACTTCAGGTCTGGCCTCAGAAATTCATTAGGTATAAGGCCCTGGGCAAGTCACTTTATATATATTTGCCTTAATCCAATGGAGAACAACTATACAATAACAGTCTTTGGATGAACTGGAATGAAGTTGATAGGAAGGGTATTCAGATTTGCTGAGGAAATAGTCATGCTCAGTGATTCATCTATAAGATAGAAAACCAGTTTAGAACCCAAGTTTTTTGGAGCATTTGGTGGGGATAAAGATTCCAGTGAGTAGGAAGTAAGAAAAAAGCATTTACACTAAGTTTTGGAAGAGAATCTTAGGAGAGGGAGGAGCGAAAAATATTTCAACCTGACCCTGATCTTTTTCCTGATCCTCATCATTGATCAGAAGAGAATTTCTTGAGCTTCAGATGTTCAGAAGATTTCCTGTCTTCCCATTTGTGCCTTAGGAAGGTCCCTGGAATACTTGATGGTCATGTTTGATGAGGACAGTCTGTAATCTACCAAGAGTCCAACAGAAAATATATCACATCTAAGGGGTACAGATGCATACTCTGAAGAGGAGAAAAGACTTCTAAAAACTAGGAAATGTGTTTACCTCTTTCTCATATGTACTCTTTAAGCTAGAGCTTTTGAGAGGCTGTTTTATGAAATGATTCTCTCACAGAGTCTTTGTAGCATAGAGAATGGAAGGTTATCAAGGAAGAAGGAGAGAGTAGTAAGAATGAGAAAGAACATTTTCTCTTAGACTCTGTATATATATATTTGTGGGAGAATGTTGCACAGATTTTTGGGGGAATATTATGTACAACTGTTCTTACCATATTACCTTAGTAAATGCCCATTTATAAAAACTTCTTGAGTCCAACTGGCTAAATAGTATTAACTAATAATCATGACAGGAAGCATATAATGGGGGTCCATGAGCTAAAAAGAATATCTTTTAGGGTACTCCTAGAATCCTGGGGAGGTATTGTGCTCATACTGTAGGTACTTTGCTTATCAGGTGTGAGTAGAAGTTGGGATAGTCACCTCAGAGCATGCTTTACATTTTATAAACTCATCTGGGAGAAATGTTGGACCCTTCACATTGTGGGAGACATTCTCTGCCTTGTACTTTCATTACTGGATGACCTAGATTAGAGGTTCTGAAACATTGTCACTGATTCTTTTGAAAGTCTGGAAAAGTCTATAGATTTGTTTCTAAAAATATTTTTAAATACATAAAATTTAAAACCAAGAAGTATAAAGAAAATCAATTATATTGAAATTATTATCAGTATATTCAAAAACACTAGTTCACTGATAACAAGTTAAGAAACACTGTTATCTAGGGAAAATCAGCAATTTCTTTTTCTTTGTTAAAATTTTATACTAATTACATAGTCAGTTTTCCTAGCATATTTTCCTTAAAAATCAGACCAATAATTTTAAAGCAATCTTTACTTGATTGTCTATGTATCAGTAGCTGTCCCATACCCAGTATGAATATTGTAGTGAATATGAAAAGTATGGATTTTGCATCCCTAAAATACTAGCACCCAGAAGTTCATCTAGAAAACATTATGTAACTTGTTACTGGTCATACTTTTAAACAGCATATTAAAAGTAGTCATGTGTTTTAAAAAAATTGTGGAGAGGGGTAATGGAAAAGTCCTAGGGATTTTCTAGTCAAAGGCCAGGGATAGCTGGGATAGTGGACAGCTAAGGTTCCAAATATAACTCAGAGGACTTAGAGTGAAAAGGAACCTAAGTGAATCTTCCAACCCAAATCAGTATGAATCTTTCCTCAGAACTTACAGATCATTCATTTTCTGTCTAAGGCATTTATGATGAGGATTACAGCCATCAATGTTGGTATCAATACCGTCCAGATTTTTGAGCTCCATAAAGTCACAGAATATATTGAATCTAAACTTGATATCATTCTCTCCCTCACATCCCTCCTGTGTTTAGCATAATGATCTATTCATGTAATCACTCAATAAACAGCTGTGGTTATATTTTATTTTATCTACTTGAACCCACTCATTTTAGAGCTGAGAAAATGAAACCCAGAATGGTGTTGACTTATCCAAGACCACACAAATAGTAAATATCAGAGCCAGACTTCTGCTCTCATTTTTTTTTGTTTCTAACCACTACTTTTGCCCCTAAGAGTAGGGAAACCAGAGAGGAATTGGGGAAACAGGATGAAAACATATACTGTGGCTGGTTGGAGGGAACTGCAGTAGAGAAATACCAGTGCCAAGTTATTCAAGGGGTCAGGGACATCAACTTTTCCCTCCTACTTGAAATAGTCTAGATAAGCTGAGAAGCATCTGAGAAGTGGAATGAATAAAAAGTTTCTACAAAATAGAATATGTTAGCATAATTGATTAGAAAGCAGAATCCAACAATATCTTGTTTACAAGAAATAAATGTAAAACAAAGATTCAAACAGAGTTAGAATTAGGAGTTTGGAACAAAATTATGCCTTAGCTGAACTCACAAAAGCAGGGGTAGTAATCATGATTTCAGACAAGGCAACAGTAAAAACAAAACTGACTAAAAGAGATAAGCAAGGGAATTATTTTATCTTAAAAGCTCCATATATAATGAACCAATATCAATATTTAATATATATCTAATGATTTAACATCTAAATAGCAAAAAAAGTTAATCATGGGGTGGCTAGGTGGTGTAGTGGATAAAGCACCGGCCTTGGAGTCAGGAGTACCTGGGTTCAAATCCCATCTCAGACAATTAATAATTACCCAGCTGTGTGGCCTTGGGCAAGCCACTTAACCCCATTTGCGTTGCAAAAACCTAAAAAAAAAAGTTAATCAATTTGAAGGGAATGGGATGGCAAAACTATAATAGTGTGGGACCTCAATGTATCCCTTTCAGACACAGACAAATCTAATAAAAAGATAAATATGAAAGAAATTAAAAACTTGAATATAACCTTAGAAAAATAGAGAAGATAGATCTCTGGCATTTAATGAATAGGAATAGAAAAAAGTTTACATATATCTCAACTGTTTGGCACCTTTGCAAAAATTGATCATGTATTGAGTATTAAAAACCTCATTTAAAAGGACAAAAAAAACAGACATGCTTAATATAACCTTTATTGAAACTCATATTCATTTAACTGGCTAAAGAATTGACCCCAAGTCAGGGAGATCTTAGGTTAGGTTCTACCACTAACATATACTGAATGGGGAACCTGGGCAAGTCACTTAAGCAAATAAGATGGCAAATTGCAGACTAGCAACTGAGCTGTTCTGGTAAAGGGAATTTCCCCAACTCCTTAGTACAAGAACAAAAGAAGCTAAGATTCACAGGTAGATGTACAAGGGAATCCCAATTTGATGTGATCCCCCTTCCAAGAAGAAAGCAAACACAGGCCATTTATTTAGAGCTTTTCTATGTCAGTGTAGGGTAAGGAATGGTGTATTGGACCTAGGATCAAGAAGACTCATCCTTAGGAGCTGGATAACCCTGAGAAAATTCCTGAACATGCTGAACTACAGTTCTGTCTTCTTTAAAATGAGGGTTGTTTTGAGAATTAAATGAGATTACTGTATGAAAAGATTTTTGCAAATCATAATATATATTTATATATACTTATATGTATATATGTGGATATACATGTGTGTTTGTTTATATATGTACAGATATAGGTATGTTTATACATATGTATATAAATATAAACTTTTGTCATTATAAGGCAGCTGGATTAATCATTCTAAAAAGAAATGATTGGGCAAGGTGGACACACAGAAAAGGGATTCCAGGTGGTAAAGTTTTGACTTTTGGAAAGCTAGAGGCTTATGGTCATTTAAGGTCTTTGGTTGTATTTCAGAAGGCTATGAAATTATCCCGGGCCTCCAATCAACTTATCCATGACTAATTTGATAGTTTGATTTAATAGAGGTGGGGGTGGAGGGGAGAAAATGGGAATGGGACAATTTTGATTCTGGCTTTGACCCTTCTGCTACCAAGCTGTAGGACCTTGGATTCCTCTCTTAGCTACTCCAGGCCTCAGTTTCTTCCTTTCTAAAATAAGGAGCCGATTAATGGTGGCCCAGATTAAAAATAGATTAATAAAAAAGAAAGAATTGGTCTTATTTATGAAATTCTTACCCTGGAGTCCATGGACAGATTTCAGGAGGTTTGTCAACTTCATTGAATGGGAGAAAAATGAATATCTAAACACAACTGATTTTCTTTGTATTTTACCTTATACATCTGATAATATCATTCTGAGAAAGGTCCTAGAGGTTTCATGAGACATCCAAGAGGGCAGGGATGGTCTGTGACTCAAAAAAAGTGAAGAACCCTTGGGCTAATGCTCTCTAAGGGCCTTCCCCACTCTAGGAAGTTCTTTGACTCCTGAAGCATCTCATTATACCAGTGGGAAATGCTCTGTTGCCCTGTTCCTTACTGCCCAGTAATAATTCTGGGTGGCCATTCAAGCTGATCTATTCATGCTTCAGTGAAAGGTTTTCTGTGTCTGGTCCATAAAATCTTTTGTGGGTCCTTTGGAATGGGAAGTTCTTTGTGTATTTAAGGTATGCTCATTAGTAAAATAATTTAAATGGCTAATCAGTTTGGACCAAGTATGCTGTACTGAGTTAGGTGGGAAAGAAAATATCATGTGGCTCAACCTCACAAGCCAGATGTCATAAGCTTTTCCAGGTCATAGCCTGAACTCCCCCCATCAGTTCAGTAAGGAAAAATGAGGAATTTGAATTCAAGAGAGCTGGGTTCAAAAAAAGGTACATTAGAAAGAAGGAAAAGCATTGCTGTACATTCCAGAGAAGTTTAGGGGTGATTAGTATATGAGACTAGGTGTGTCTTGGGCAGGGGGAAGGGGGTTAGGATGTGATACAGGGTTGGTCTTGGGAGAATAGTCAGAATCAGCAAGTCACCCTGCAAAGAATCTGAAAGAGAATTTAAAGCCACATGGGAAAGAGAAAGGATTTAAAAGTGTCAGTGACCTGGGTAGTTTGATCCAGAGGTCCTCATTGTGTTAAAGATGGCAGCTTACCTTTTTTTTTTTTTCAGTTTTCTCAAGGCAATGGGGTTAAGTGGCTTGCCCAAGGCCACATAGCTAGGTAATTATTAAGTGTCTGAGGCTGTATTTGAACCCAGGTACTCCTGACTCCAGGGCCAGTGCTCTATCCACTGCACCACCCAGTGGCCCCAGCAGCTTCCTTTTCAATAGTGCTTGCATAAACAGGAGACCTGGATTTTTTGCCAAAAAGCCTATGTTAGGACTTCATGGGACCTTGGCCAAATTCCACCCTCAATATCCTCTAATGGGAGGCTAGATTCATGGATTCTGAGTGGCCACTGGTTCTGATTCTCTGATCCTGTGATAAGCAATACCACCCTGATGACAACCCCTTGGGGGAGGAAGTAGAATAGTGTTGTTATGATCATCCCCATTTTACAGATCAAGAAACTGTCAAAGAGGTGAAGTGATTGGTTAGCTAGGGTCTAAGCCAGGATTAGAACCCTAATCACTTGGCACCAAGAGTTCTATTTTTCTCACATACCACTGATGGAAAATGACTTCATATTCCTTTTCATTTTAGACCTGTTTTATAGTAAAACTCTTCCCTCCCAGGAAAAGGATGAACAGGGGGGAAAAAAAGAATGAATACACACATATGAATATACATGTGACAAGTATATTTAAATTATATGTATATGTATGCATATATCGCATATTGCCTTGTATATGTTTATATTTGTATGTGTACAATACAGACATATAAATATATTTTATATATGTGGGTGATGTATGTTTATATTATATGTACATGTGTACACATTTCATATATTATATATCATTCACATATATTTTTATTTACAGATACCTACATATATTTATGTCATGCATCTTACGTGTATGTTTATACATTGTATTATATATGTCTCTGTTTTATATGTGTATAGTATGATAGTATGCATGTTATATATGTGTGGGTTTTTTCTCCCTAAAATAGAGAGTTGGGGAGAGGAGACATTTTCCTGTTAACATCATTACCATAAAGCTCAATATCACACTCATTCCATTCCTACTTAGCTGACGATACAATGATTGCTTTTCATTAAAGTCTAAGTAATAGACTCTGAGTGTCAGCCCCTTCAGCTGGTCAGTGGGAAGGATGGTAAGAGGATATTGAAAGGCCCCAAGTAACTCTTGACCCCCTTAGTCTGTCTCTCCCCCTCTCAGCTCACACACACACACACACACACACACACACACACACACACACACACACACACACGGAATGTCTAGGAACTTGGGTAGCTGGTTAAGGGAGTAACTGCTCTACCCTCCTCCTGCTCCCAGACTCACCCATCACTTGCTTTGCCTTTAATTTACAGTGAGTCTTTGAGGACACTGTCAGGACCAAGCCTTCCCTTCAGAGAGGATGGTGAGAGCTGTTATGTGACTGGACAGATCTCTCTTAATTGAGCTGATATTCCACACTCAAAAAACAGATGGTTCCTTGGTCTCAATTATTTCATATATAAGTAACTGAGAATGGTTTTCTGACAGGTAGTGGAAGAAGCTCAGACAAAGAAGCTGCATATTTCTCATTGATAGAATAGTTTAGTACAAAAAGCTCTCTGGAGTCTGAAACCCCAGATTCAAATCTCACCCTTGATACTTAAAAATTTCATGACCTTGATCAAATTAATAAATCTTTCCTGGGCTTTGGTTTCTGACTCTGAAAAAAAGTTGGCTGAATGAGATAGTCTCAGGTCGCTTCCAGTTCTAAAATGATAGTCCTAAGAATGTTCTCAAATCTCCCTATCCCATCTGTAAAATAAGGGGGCTATGATTCTTTGATATTTTAGTAGTGTGCAAAGAAACATCTATGGAGCGGTGAATACTCTCCCATCATGAACTCTCCCTTCAACCCCCTAGAATCCCATTCCCATTTGAAGTCTGAGCAGGTGACAGATTCCCCTTTGGGGAATGGTCACTCTAGGTGACTATGGGTTCCTGAATATTCTAATGGGAGCTCTAGGCTAGAGACCTTAGCAGGGCCCGACTGGGCTGGATTCCTGGGTGGCTTTCACCCAGTTGATGGCTCTAGGCAGTATCACAGGTTGATCAATCACTTCCTGACAGGATATTCTTGTATCTGGGGAGAGTGAAGCTGGGAGAGTGGGACAAGAATGAAAATGAAAGAGAGAGAGATGAAGTGAGCAAGAGAGCTCATTTATATTTATATCTTGTGCCAGCATGATCTCCTTCTTGTTCCCAGGCCAGACACAAGGACCACTTGTTGTTATTCAGTCACGTTCAACCCTTCGTGACACCATGATCATCCCCTACCCTAATACTACATCTCTGCCTAAACTCCCCTACAGGGAACACTTTTCTTCCTCACCTTTCCCCCTTTAAAGATGCAGCAGTAGATAGAAGGCTGGATCTGGAGTCAGGTCCATCTTCCTGGCTTCCGACACTTTCTAACTGGGTGACTTCACTCTTTTTATCTTAGTTTCCTCATCTGTAAAATGAACCAGAAAAGGAAATGCCATCCATTCCAAGATTTTTGTCAAGAAAACCCCAAATGGGGTCACAAAGAATCAAAGCTGACTTAAATAACTGAACAGCATCTACACATATATGTTCAAAATAAATATATTCACATATATCTTCATATATCTTATATATATTTATATATTCATTTTCAATATATCCTGTTTTTACTTACCTGTGAACTTGTATCCCATTAAATGTAAGCTCCTTGAGGGCAGGGACTATCTAACATGTATCTTACTATCCCCAGAGTCTAGCACAGAGACTAGCATATTGGTTGATGACTGACTTACTTCCTTTTCTGGATGGTATCCTTCTTGTGACCTTGGTATAATGTGTCATTCCTAGAAGTATGGTGGTACATCCCACACATGGGACATACATCATGTGAGTCTCAACCACCTCAATCTGACTCTTGGTTCTGAAATACCATATAAATGGTTGGCAGGTTCTCCCATGATGGAAAACATGTTTATGGTACCAAAAACAGACTATCTCCTTTCTGAAGCCAGAAACAGAGGAACAAAACTGCTCATTGCCAACAGCATGGTCACTTTGTTCATGGCAGTCCATGATCAAATCTCATATATTTCCTTTCTCTCCAGCTCCCTTCAGAGTCATTTCTCTTTTCCTTCATTCTTCCTCTCCTCATTTGCGAAAGCTGGTGGAGATCTCTTGGAGATCATTTTAATAAACCCTGAGGACCCATCACCAGGAGTCGCCCTGCTCTCTGTTAGCAGACTTTAAATTTCCAACTGGGAAAAAAATTTGAAGAGGAAAGAAGAGTTATATGAAGAGGGGTATCTGACCTCTGAGACTTGAAGGAATGGAATGCATCCTTCTGATGGCTGTATTGTTCCTTCCTCCCTTTTACAAAACACCTCTGAGAAGAGACTCCCTCCTCTTCACAGCACAGCAACAAAGATCCACCTTCTGGCTGCAGCAATGGACCAGAACAGACTCCAGGAGGATGGGGATCATTCCTTCTTCCCAGCTGAGCTAGCCCTGCCTCCTTTCCCTCCCCCACGACCCCTACCCTCAGCTGCCTGGGCCTCAGGGGAAGTAGGTTTTCAATCTGAGGAGTCAGCTGCCTATCTCTGGGTCAGGAACTGGTTGTAGCAGCCAGGAGAGCTGGAACAGGCCTATCTGGTGGACTGAACAGCCAGGCCCTGCCATGGAGATAAGCCCTGGGGTTCACAAAGCCAGGTGCACATACATCAAAACCCAGATAAGAGCAAGGCTGTTTTCTCCCTGGGAAGCACATTCTGGTCTGATCGTGCCTGACCAGAATGGAGAAAGAGAAGATGGGAAGGGGGGGGGTGGTGGAAACAACAGCATCTTTGGCTCTGGTGGCCAAGACATGAGAAAACAAATGATTCAAGTATGAGCCTAGAGACAGAGTCTAGACCCTGGACCCCAGGAGCTTGGCCATGTAGTGGGATCCAAGAAGTATGAGTATGTGAGTGAGTGAGTGTGTGTGTGTGTGAGTGTTTACACAAGTTTGCAAGGGTAAAGCATCATTGGAAGACTTCTAGCCTAGAATTACTTATGTCCTGCCAGCAGCAGGGGGAAAGCAGAGCCCTCCAGTGCTTAGAAGATCTTGAAAAAAGAATCTGGAAGGTATCTGCCACTTTCCAGATCTGCTCATAACCTACCCCTTCCAGCTTTATTGGAGAGAAGCAGGATGGCAGAGGAGAGGGGAAAAAAAAGTTGAGAGATCTGGGTTTGAATGCTGCCTTTTAGCTAAGTGACTATGAAAAAGGTACTTAATTCTCTGTGTACAATTTCTTCATTTGGCACCTGGACTAACAACCTCATAAGGATGTTGGGAGAATGAAATAAGAGTGTATGTAAAGTGCTCTAAGCATGCCAACTCTTGCTCTTTCCTACTTAGCCTTCTCCAGAGAATCTCTCCAGAGACAGCATAATATCATGGAAAAAGGGCTGGCCTTGGCACAAGAAAGATCTGGATTCAGGTCCCACCTTGAACAAAGACTGGCTTCATGGATATGGGAAAGTCACTTATGATATCAATTTCCCTAGGAAGGGGAGGGGAAAGGGAATAAGCCTTTATTAAACTCCTACTTTTTGTCAGACACTCTGCTAAACATTTTACAAATAGGAACTCTTGATTTTTCCATCATTCCTGGAACATAAGTGCAATGGATGATGATGATGATAGCTAACATTTATGTAGCGCTTATTCTATATAAGGCACTGTGCTAAGCATCTTATAATAATTATTTCATCTTATCCTTCTAAGTAACATTATTATCCCATTTTACAGATGAGGAATCTGAGGGAGACAGAGGTGAAGTGATTTGCCCAGGGTCACACAGCTAGTTTGGAGTTGGATTTGCCCAGGAAAATCTCAAAGATTCAAAATTACCCTTTTGTCTATCTTTTTTTATTTTTTTATTTTTTTAATTTAATATTTATTTATTCTCATTGTGTACAATGTTTTTTTATACATGAATAAAATACTCTGGTTTAAGAGTAAACTCCTGTTGTCTATCTTTACTGATGAGAGTCACCTCAAACAGATAAAGTCACAAGTCTAAACTCCTCCCACCAGATTGGCTTAGTCATTGCCCCCCAAATATTCTCCTACTTTTTTTGTCATAGAATTCCCCTAAGCCTGGCATGCCCAGCCCCTTTCCAATCCTGCCTATTCTTCAAGGGCCCAACTTGAGGCCCATTTCCTTCAGAAAGCCCAAGGGCCTCTCCCTCCTCCGACCTAGGCACCTTGGTGACCCAGTGAAGAGAGCACTGGACTTGGAGTCAGGAAGATATGAGTTCAAATTTGACTTTAAAATTATGTGACCTTGGGAAAAAATCACTGAAACCTCTGGCTGCCTCAGTTTCCTTATGGAGATAATAATATCAACTACCTTGCAGGGTTGTAAAGACTCAATGAAATAAAATTTGTAAAATCCTTAAGTAGCAGCTTAATAAAACATTTCCTTCCTTCACCTAGTATTGACTACAGCACTCATTTCATATAGACTGCTGTCCTTATCTTTTGCATCTTGTCATATGTAGTTAGTATGGTCTTAAGCTCTTGGAGATCTTGGAACTCAAAATTTTTTTCTATATAATAGCAATAATAATAAAAGGCATTCAAGGTTTGCCAAGCACTTTATTTGTGAGTAAGTACATAGCTGTCACCCTTTTAAAGATGGGGAAGCTAGACCTCAAATCTCTTGCCCAGGGTCACACAGCTAGGAAGCTTCAAGGCAGGATTCCAACTCGGATCTTCAGAACCCCATTCTTCTCTAGTCTATCCACTGGGCTACCGGATGGCCCACAGTATTCAGCAGAACATGGATCTTTGTTTTAAAGGAGGTAACATGTAAAGAGTTTGGTGTGCCTTAAAACACTATGATGGTCAGCCATTATGACTGCTGATTGATCAAGTCCCTCTCCCTTAGACTGTAAGGAGGGAGTAGCGACACAAAGGTCAGAAGAGTACACAGGTGTAATTTGTTAATAATGGTTTTTGCATGAAGATCTTATTTTTTTCCGTGATATTTATGATCTGGTCTATTCCTTTTTTGGAAGAGGCACATAGAAGCTCCTTATTTTATAAAGAAAGAGACTAAGACTTAGTAATGTGGGTCTTGAGTTGTAAGGGAACTGAAAGTCTATCTAATTCAACCTTCTCCCCTCCCCTTCTCACATACACTATTTTACAGATGAGGAAACTGAGGCCTAGGGAGGTTCAAGTTCACACAGGTAGCAAATCCTTGAAGTAGGATTTGAACCTGGGTCTTCATACTCTAGGGCAACTAAGTGGTGCCTCAATGGATGAAGCACCAAGCCTGGAGTCAGAAAGACTCCTCTTAATGAGTTGAAATCTAGACTCAAATGCTTAACTAGCTGTGTGATCCTGGACAAGTCACTTAACCTTGTTTGCCTCAGTTTCCTTATCTGTCAAATGGGCTAAAGAAAGAAATGGCAGACAACTTGTTTCTTTGCTAAGAAAACTCCAAAGTGGGTCACAAAATGTCAGACACAACTAGGAAAAAAAGACTGAAACAACAACCTCGGACTCTAGGTCCAGTATTCTAAAGAATATTTACCTTTCTCCACCTTCTTTCTCCAGTTTCTTTGTTTGGGGAGAACTGAAGACATTGAGAAGATTCCTTATAGAAATGAGGAAGAGCTTGACTAACGGAGGGTGAAAGCAGAGTGGGAACTGGTGGGATACTTTGATGGATCTACCCGCCATCTTCCCATTAGAGCTTACCCATGTTTCCTCTGCCTGGATGAGTCTTGTCCTTAGTGGGATGCCACAAATGGTTGAACATGAAAGGAGGGTTAGCACTAGTTGGAGGAATTCATCAAAGAGCAGTCTGGCATTACATTGCTTTTCTTTAGATTACGTAAGCAAGAAGATAAGATTTTAAGAAATAAGATAAAGGAGTCAACATCACATTTTCCCTGAATTGGAGGCTCAAAGTCATTTTCTCATCTGCCTCTACTAAGGGGGGGGGGTCAATGGGGTGTTTTGACAAGAGTCCTGGATTTTGAGGACTGTTTGCTTTGTATCTTTATATCATTTCTACCTACTGCGGGCACACATTAGGCATTCTGTACAGACTTGTTGAATAGAGTTGAATCAGAAGACTTAGCTTCAAATCTTGACTGTCACTTAGTAGCTATGTAATTTTTTTTTGTTTTTTTGCAAGTCACTTGCCCAAGATCACGCAGCTGGGTGTGAGATCGGATTTGAACTCAGGTCCTCCTGGCTCCAGGGCTGGTACTCTATCTGCTGTGACACCTAGCTGCCCCCAATAGCTTTGTAATCTTGAGCAAGTAATTTATCTTTTCTGCAAAGTCTAAGTCACATTCAGTGATCTCTAAAGATCTTTTCAAATGCAAATGTTAAGTCCTATGATACAGGAGTTAGAACATGAGTTCTAGTCCAAGGTGACTTTGGAAGTCAAGGCATCACCCTCCTGGTATCACTGATCCTCTTTGAGAATAGGGATGAGCACCAATTGCAGTGTGACCTTGGTCATATCACATGTTCCTAGAACTCAGTTTCCTCATCAGTAGAATAAGGATGTTGGATAAATTGGGGTAAGTCCTTTTCTTTCTTTGAGCCTGTTATCTATAAAGATGAGGTTAATCCAAATGAACGCTAAACTCCCAGCCCTGTGAGGCAGCTGACTCTGAAGACCTAATAACCCATTTGACATCTATGGAGACTTTCAGACCAACTCTTGACCCCCATTGTGTGGGTATTCCCAGGAACCTCCGGGAGGCACTGTCGCTCCTACAAATAGCATCCTCAACATTGTCTTAGCTCCTCTGTTTTGTGTCAGGAGGAGGGGTTGGGGTGGGGCTGGGGGAGTACCTCTTGGATTCTTTCCCTGCAACTGTAGACTTTTCCTTGGGCAATCTTTTTTTCAGGGAAGCTCTTTCAGCCTTGCTATTATATTTCTGGACACTGTTATGCCCACCTCCCGCCCCCCCCCCCATCCCCATCCCCATCCCCATCCCCATCCCCATCCCCATCCCCATCCCCATCCCAAACTTTACCAGCTCTTTGGAGTCCTCAATAATGAGTAATGAGACCCTGCCCAGACCAAGTATCTCTCATTAATGCTAATCAGAGACTCGTTCCTAATCAGGGATGAGAACATTTTAACCACCCAACCCTGCCAGTTTGACAATGCCCCCAGTGCCCAGGCAATGACTGTAAGTAATCTGATGGATGGAGAACAGGGATATTTTCTCTTTAAAGCTCTGTTTGCACCCAGTCTTATTCCATTGCATCCCTCCTGATTTTTCCAGCTCTCTGGAGACAGGCAGTTGTGTCTTTGGTCCGGGATGCTTCAACTGAGCAGGGCTGGGGATAGCTGGAGCTGACTCAGAAGATTCCCTGAGAATGGCTTAGCCTGGGGCTTGTTGAAGCTTTTAAGTGTCCCTTGAGAGAGATTGCTCTGGAATTGGACAGTACAGAGGGGTTAAGGCCTGGAGACTGTCTGGCCCCAATTATTTCTTTGTTTTAAAACTCTGGGGGGAAATAGAAAGTTGCTCTATGGTTGATGAAGGGTCTGCACACTTCCTTCCTTGCCTGCTTTTTCCTATTCTCCTCCTTACCGTCTCTTCTCTCCCACTCCTTTCTCTTCCCCTTTGTCTCTTCTCTTTCCATGCTTTTCTCCTTATCTCCTTACTGTCCCCTTCTTCCCCTGTTACTGAGTCTCTTTCCCCTGTCATCTCCCCTTTTCCACTTTTCCCCCTTCTTCTTTCCCTCCCTCCCCTCCAAGTTCTTTTTGTCTCCTCCTTTGGCTTCCCTCCTTCTCTGCCCCTTTCCACTTTCTCCCTCCCCTCTTCCCTCCTTCGCCTTCCTCTCCCTTCCTTTCTGCCTTATCTGCCTTCCTCTGCGCCCTCCTCCCCTCCCCCACCCTGCTTCCCCCCTCCTTTTCAGACTTCTTTCCCAGCCCCCTCTTCAGTTTCTTTATCTGTAAAATGAGAGAGTTGAACCAGATGATCTCTAATGTTTCTTCCAGCTCTAAATCCTTTTATCTATTCCTTTTACCCTGCCTTTTTCCTCAAGATCTTTCTGTCCTCCTTCCTCTCCCTTCCCCCTTAATCAAATTAACCAGCTGCCTTCACCTTCTCGCAGCCTGACCTCTGCCCTCCCTCCGGACTTCATGGATGTCTCTCCTCTGATCTTACACCCCTCTATTCCAGCCCCAGCTCTCTGGCCTGCTTATTTGCTCAGTGGGCCTCAGTTGCTAGAAGTTGACCAGGTGCTGCTGGGATTCAGCAGCCTTGGGAAGGCTGGCCTGAGTCCGGATCAGATCCTGGAGATTGAGAAGACAGAAAGAAGCCCACACCCCCTCCCCCCCGACTGGAATTTTGTCTCTATGGTCTGCTCTCATGAAATAGGCTCCAGAAATTTCTTCTCCTGAGGGGTGGTAATTGCTGCTACAGATGTGGCAGGAACCAATCTCCAACTGTACATTGTATGCTTAATTATCTCTCCCCTGATTACTCACACACCCAGGGCTGTGTGTATTCCATAGCTAATAACTTTCCAATTATGCCTAGCCAGGCCTGCACATTCAGTAACCCTTATGTTGTTTATCTGGAACTGGGCAGTAGAATTTGGGCATTACTGGTATATCATAATCATGGAACAGAGGGGCCTTGTCCCCTTAGGGACTCTCATGTAAGTTTGGTTCAGACTCAAAGACATAAAGGTCCTTGCCTATTAATCTCATGTAATCTAACGGGCACAGCCAAATGTGGGGTAGTTAACTACCTAAGATGAATACAGGGAAGGGTAAGCCTATATCTAATAGATATTTTTTTAGCTGAGCTGAAAGGCAATTAAAGGTCACCATGACCTGTTCCACTCTCAGGGAAAAATTGGTTAAAGTCGTGTTAAGCCTTTCTCAAAGTAACCATATAGAAACACCAGTAAAGAATCCAATAGGGACCCTGTATAAGGTATTCCCATGGAACTCTGGAGTCCTTTTCTCCCTTTTGGAATCCTCATGATGTTTCCCCGAAGTTTAGGTCTCTACTGCATTCTTAAGATTCTCCAGAATCCATAATCAGCAATTCTCTCTACTAAAGAAGAGCCACAATTTTTTAATCTGATATTGTCTTCAAGTGATTATATTTCTCCATCTACTACCACCCCTCCAGGGACTACTGCTGCCAACTCCAGTAGCTGGTTAGAACCTCTGAATGTCCCAAACTCACCCAGTTGTCTTGGCACTCCATGCTGAGAATTCTCTTAAGATAAGGAAGTAATAGAAATAGGCACTTATGTGTTCATGAACACATGACAACCTGGGGAAAAGATAGTCTAGCATTCAGAAGATACCCTCCAACGCCCAGTGGCTCCAAAGAATCCTTTTCACTTGAATCCACTAAGGGAAAGGGAAAGAGATATTGAGGCCATGTCTGTGGTATGCACACTGAGTTCTAGTTCAGCTACCCCTGAGTCATCAGTTTTTCTGCTTCTGAAGCCAATTAGAAAACTTTTCTTCGTCACATAAGGATGAAAAAAAATCTCTGAGTCATCATGACTATAAATGACTTCTCAGTGTTCCACACGTTGGATTGAAACCAGACTAAGGATAGCTGCATATCCTCTGTATAACCCATGAAGAAGAGTAAATCTGAGCCTACTACATCTGTTAATAACTGGATTGTTCATCTGAGTGTCCACTTACCACTACACTTAAGGGAAATCAATTTACATGGAACCAGAGTGGTCAGATATTGCTTTTTTTAATCCATTAATGCATCACCTTACACTTCATCCTCCTAGGTCTCAGTTTCCTTATCTGTAAATTGAAAGAGTTAGATAATAAGACTTGAGGAAATAGGATTGTTTCTTTCACATATTTAAAGGAATCTAATGGGAAAGAAGGATTAGATGTGATCTCTGTGGCCCCAGAGTATAGAACTAGGTATCAAACATGGCCGACTTAGCCTTGATAAGAGGAAAAACTTCCTAACAAACCTGGACAAAAGCATAATTCCTTGCTTTAGGAGGTAGTGAATTTCCTATTGCAGGGGAGTTGGATGACCAAAGACTGAGTATATTCTAGGGGAGAACTTCTAATGGAACATTTATATACCACTATAGTATATTATGTTATATAAAAAGTAGACATATATATATGTGTGTGTAATATGATGTTCAATTTGATCTCATAACACTCTTGGGAGATAGGCTGTTATTATCCCCATTTTACATATGAGGGAAAGGGTTGTGACTTGCCCAGGACACACAATTAATTAATTAATTCTAAAGAAATGTGAGATGCGAAAGTTTAGTGCACCCACCCCAGATGTTCGGCTGGATTATTTGTGTCAGACTTGTGGGAGAGCATTCCAAGCTCGAATAGGTCTGATTGATCACAGTCAGTCGCTGTAATTTGTTTCTAACATAGTGATGCCATTTGGTCTTCTTTGATGATGAAGGGCAAGAATCAACCAACTAACAATTTTTCCCCCATTTTAAAGATGATAAAACTAAGGTTCAGACAGGTTGAATAAGTTGCCCACAATCTGGGAAATATTAGTTTAGGTCTCTACTAAACTTAGGGGAACCTCAGGTCCCTCATGATTAAAAGTTGAACACTTTCCATTAACCTTGTTGCCTTTTTACATGATCCCTGGGGTCATTTCTAGTTCTCAATCCTAGAAGCTAAATCTGATCAAATAATCTAGTATTTTGTTCCTTATTCTGGGAAGGGACCTGGGTGAGGATGGCAAATAGATAACAAAAATGCTGCACAATGAGGGAACTCTCTTTCCTCTAGGGTCAGAGGAGGAGGGAGTCTGAATTTGATACTCCAAAACCTTGTCCTAGAAAATGAAGAAACACAGTGACCAAAAAGAACGATAGTTTCCCAAACTTTTGAAACTAGAACTTGATGTGTACTGTTATCTTTGTGAATGGAAACACTTTAGCAAGATGACTCTGTGTCATGATACAATATTTCTTACTCATTTTCTCATCTGATAAGATTATACTTGCCTGCAGCCTCGAGATTCTGACTCCTCCACTTATTAACTGTGTTAATAATTACTTCTGAGACAATAATACTTCACTTTCCTTATCTGTAAAATGGGTATACAGGCACTTACTCTACTGGTTTCATAGGATTGTAATGAGAAATTGCTTTATAAAGTGTTTAAAGGTAAAGAATTGTTCTTTATAAGGGGGCATTGGATGAGATGTAATATTCAGTGAGTCTATCAGCATTTAAGGTGTATAATCTGTTAAGAGATAGGGAACAAAGAAAGACAAAAAAAGGTCATCACCCTCAAGAAGAGTTCATTCTAATGGGGAAGAACAAAATATAAATATCTAGGTATTATATTAGATTGCTTTCTATCAGGGGAAAGGGAGAGAAAGGAGGGAGAGAAAAAAAGTAAAGCTCAAAACCTTGTAAAAAATGATTGTTGAAAACCAAATAGATAGATAGATAGATAGATAGATAGATAGATAGATAGGCAAATGCATGACTCTGTAGTCCCCTCCAAAGTCCCTTGGAGCTTTATGTAGGATGCTCTAATATTTCCCAGTTTTGTGCATTTTAAACAGTCTTGAAAGGAGCAGTTGCTCTGCGGGAACTGGGGAGAGGGAGTGAACAGAGCCCTTCCTCCACTGTGGCAAACTGGGGCAGTCCCAGTGGCCTTGTGCTTTTGGGGGAGCCCAGTGCAGCAACAAGATCTTAGAGAGCAGGCAGGGGGATGAGGAGCAGGGTGCAGCCTTGCCAGTTGGGATTTAAAAAGAAACAAAATCCAAACACCTCAGATGGCCTCATATAATCAACAAATAGATTGCCCTGCCCTCCTCCTCCAGTCACCAAGGTAACGGGGCTGCCCAGCAACCAGGCCCCTTGCCCATACCCTTCTCTCCACACCTCCCTCGGGCTGTGTTGCCAGTGATATCCCATAAAATCATAGAATTTAATCATTGTAATATCAAGGATTTATCTAGTACTGGGAGGTTTGGAGCTATGAGACAGGTGCTGTTATTATTATCCCCATTTTACAGATGAGGAAAAGGGGTTGTGACTTGCCCGGGACACACAATTAATCAATATCTGAGTTTTTCCCTGATTCCTACATCTGGCACTCTAGCTCCTACATCATCTAACTGCTTAGCTAAAATGGAGCTTAGAAATCAAAAAGAATCGGTCTGAGATAGTGGAAAGTGAGATGAGGTAATACCTCTCTCTGTCATGTATGATCTTTGTGATCTTGGCAAAACCCTTAACTCCTTCAAGTCTCTCTTCATCTGGATTTAATTAAAATACTTTAGACATGCAAAATATTGTTAGCTAGGGGAAGCTAGGTCACTCAGTGGAGTCAGGAGGACCTGAGTTCAAATATGAGCTCCAACGATTGATATTTAGTGACTGAGTGACTTTGGGGGAGTCACTTAACCTCTTTGCCTTACCAAGAAAAAATTTATTATCTAGTTCACACATACCCCCACCCCCATTTTTCAGATGACGAATCTGAAAACTGAGTCTATAGTCCACAAGAGGGAAAGCGTCTTGCCCAAGATCTCTGGAGTCTTCTGACTTAGAATCCAATGTACTCTCTCCTCTTAAGTGCTGTTGGCAGCTTCCTTCCCCCCATAACACCACTCCCTCCTGACTACTCTCATGGCTGTTTACATGATTAGTTCCAGGTTTCATAAGTATAATAATGTTCTTGGGAAAGATGTGTAAGACACCATAATTGCCTTCAAAGAACTTCTGGACTGATTGGGGAGGCAGCCCAAAGAGCACCCACAGGAGGTAGGCCCACCTTCAGATCCTACATTAGACTACTGAGATTTGGGGCTGCAATATGGAGACAAAGCTTCTCTCCTGCCAAATCCTCCAAGGTCAGTGGGATTGGGGACAAGCCGAGAGCTCCATGAGCATTATCATCAGTCCTGGATAATCACCTTAGGATCCTGGGATCTGGGGATCAGTAGTAAAGGACATTAGAGATCATTTAATCCAACTCTCCATTCCAGGGGAGGAAATGGAAACTCCCTTAGCAAAGGTGAGCTGACTCTCCTCTCACAGGTAACAAGGAGCAGGGCTGGAAGTTAGGTGTTCTGACTTCAAATGATGTTTTATTTTCTTTTCCATGTTAGCACATTGTCTCTTTGTTCCCTCCCTCCTTCCTTTCTCTAGCCCCTCCCAACTTTATTATCTCCACTGCTTCCAGCCAAGTCCTCCCTCTCAAAAGGAGGGATGCTTCTAAGTGAACTGGGTGCGGGGAGGAGGGAGGGCAGAGCTCTGGGACTCGAGAACAACCTTGCCATGAAAATGTAGCAATAGGAATGGGAGGTGGTAGGTGACTGGGAGGTACTGGCAGCAGATGGAGAAGACAGGACTTCCTCAATTCAAAGAACCAGGTCAATGAGGAGGGAAGGTGAGAGAAGAAGGGGAAGTCGGGAGGAGGAGGAGAAATGTTTCTACCCACTTTGTCATCCCAGAAAAAGAGAGCAACTAAGAAGGACCGCCCCAGAATGGCAAAAACAAGGTTAAGAGAAGGCTCCTAGGCAGGCTCAGGACGCTGGGGCCTCAGCCACCCCCAACCACATAGATTTGCAGACAGCAGAGACTTCCTCACCGGAAGCAGTGACAACTGCCAGTGACTCAGACAGATGAGCGGGTGGGTGTAGACGCAGATGCCCCCTCCAGAGGACACTGTGTGTGGGGGGGTGCTGCTGCCAGCTGAGGAAGGGAGCTCCAGGTTGCAGTTTTTGTTGGAGCAATTAAGCTCAGTCTCTTGGTGACAGCCTCTCCCTGAGTCCTACTCTCCCTGTTCCTCTCTCTCTCCTCTTAAGATTATAGCAAGATTCCTATCCATGATAAACTCTCCTGCCAGAGTAGGGCTTCATAAATAAATACTTCTGGCCTTGACATCTCTCTTTTTCACACACACACACACACACACACACACACACGCAACCTTGCATTCTGCTGTTTCTTTCTGTTTATAGCCTGCCAACAGCTTCCTGTGCATCTTGGATTTGATCCTCAAGGGATCAGGATAGGGATGGGAACTGGATCTGAGATTTCATTCCCAACGTAACATTATTGCCCATTTCACAGACGGAGACCCCCGAGAGAGGAAATGACTTGTCCAAATTCACACAGTCAGTCTCGTGGCTGATCTGGAACCAGAAGGCAAGCTCTCTGAATCCTAGATTAGGGTTCTTTTCCATGGACCAGTGGCTAGGACCTGAACCAGGCCCGGAACATGGATGGTTTTGCCCCAGTGCAGCTTTGTTTGTCTGTTGATTGTCTCTAGTTTATCCTGTATATATTTGTTTACAGTTGTCTCCTCCCCACATTAAACTATAGGCTCCTTCTTGGTCTGCCCAATGCTTAACAGGATCCCTGACAGATAAAGGCATTTCATAAATGTTTAAGTGACTGAGTGCTTATCAGTCGCATAGTCAGAAACTAAGCCAGTTGCTTCTGCTACAAGTTATTATGGAAGTTCCTGCTTTATTTAAGCTTTGTCCAAGTTGACATTTGATGATTTAGGTTGACTCAAAGACTGCTCCCTTCCTTTAAGGATGCTCAACAGACTACAGAAGCTGGGGAAGTATATTGATCTATCATCTTGAAGGATTAAAGGAAAGAGGAAGGAAAGTGGTAACCGCATTGAAGCTATTCATTTAAATAAAGCAGAAGCTTCGATAATAACCATCGCTAGCATTTATATGTCTACTTGAAAGTTTGCAAAGCACTGTTCAGATATCTCATTTGCTCCTCCAGCAACCTTACAAGGTGGCACTATTGTTATAGCTGAAATAGCTGGGCAGATAGAGGTAAAATGACTTGCCCAGGGTCACATGAGTTTTCATTCTTTCTGGTAGTAGAAGCACCTGGCATAGTTTCTGACTCATAGCAGTCATTTAATACTTGTTGATTGATTTATTTTGGGTGGGGGAGGTGCATAGAACAAGCAGGCAGGGTGATGTTTATTTGTTGTCATAGCTCTGGGCTCTCCCTTACACATAGTGATGTTCACTTCTGAGGTTTGTCCCAGCTACATGACTCAGAGGAAGTATTTCATTCAGGGGTCTCCACCCAAAGGGACCACAGGAAATGATTTGTTGATCATTGATGAAGATCCCCCCAATTCTAACTCTCAAGATTCCAGAGGCAAAACAGCAGTGGGGAGAGGTTGAGGCAACCAGAGCTCTTGGAAGATAAAATGGGAGGGGGCAGCTAGGTGGCATAGTGGATAAAGCACCGGCCCTGGAGTCAGGAGTACCTGGGTTCAAAACCGGTCTCAGACGCTTAATAATTACCTAGCTGTGTGGCCTTGGGCAAGCCACTTAAACCCCATTGCCTTGCAAAAAAAAAAAAAAGATAAAATGGGAGTCTTCTCTCCTTCCTCCTTCTATCATCGCCCAGTCTCCTCCCACCTGGCACCTGCCCTGCCCTAGCCTATGACCCATTCTGGCTAATCTGAGCTCTAGTGCTAACTGATCATTCAGGCTGAGATTTTCCACAGATATGGGTGGAAGGTGTGACACCACCTGGGGTAGGTGCATTTTTACCGGGGACTCCAGAAGGCAGAAAGCATGACTGAACAGGAAGGGGAGGGATACTCCAGGAGAACCCCACACTGCCTCTGTTGGTGTCCTCTTTTAGAAAAATAGTCCATGAGCCATGGTTTCCACTAGATCCCCACCTTGGAATGAAAGCCACCCTAAACCTCCTCTCTCCTCTCTTCCCTCTAACAAAGGAATGAATAAACATAGAGCTGGCAGCTACTTGGAAAGGATTGCCAGTGCCTAGTTTGCAGGTTATTAAATGGAAGCCTATCCTCAGAAATGACAGCTTTCCATTGCTTGTTGACTTAGTTTACCTCTGCAACAAAACTCGGGAAACCTAGGTTCTGGGTTCTAGTGGACATGGGGAGCTCTGAGGCTTCTTCAAAGTTGACAATTGATGATTTAGGTTGATTCAAAGACTGCTCCCTTTCTTTAAGGATACTCAACAGACTACAGAAGCAAGGGCAGCCCATTGATCTATCATCTTGAAGGATTAAAGGAAAGAGGAAAGGAAACGATAACCACATCTGTTGATTCAGCAAGCATTTTTTGAACACCTACTTTGTACCAGATGCTGGAGTAGGGGGGGAAGGGAGGGGAGGGGGATCCAACTATACAACAAGCAACTTTTCTAGGCAATTGGACAGGATGCTGAGATAAATGGAAAGAAGGACCTTACGATGGTTCAGCTATCATTTAATCACTCAGTGAACATTTATTAAGATCTTTTTTGCCAGGTGCTGGAATTATAAAAACAAATAAATAATCCCTGCCCTCCAGGAGCTTACATTCTGCTAGAATTTGGAAGGGCAAAGGAAAAATCCTCATAAACAACTAGAATTCAGGATAGCACAGGATTACAGAGTTCAGACAGAATCAAGAGCATTGAAAAAGGAAAAGGTGAGATATATTTGGTACCCATGAAAAGAGGGGCCAAGTTGGAGTCAGGAGATCCCATATTTATTAGCTGCAGGACCATGACAAGTGCCATAGGCCTCCTGAACCTCCTCTTTCTTATCTGTAAAATGGAGGCAGTGATTCTTGCAAGACCCGTTTTGCAGGGTGGTGGTAAGGAACATACTTTATAACCATTAGCGTACCATATCTACGGGAGTGGCAAGTAGTACAGTCTGGTCTGAGAATAAGGAGGAAGGTATTAAGCATCTATATGCCAGTCATATAAAGTTCTAAGCATTACTTCATTTGATCACAACAACCTTGGGAGGTCAAGACTGTTATTATTCCCATTTTACAGATGAAGAAACTGAGATTAAGTGCTTTGCCAAGGGTCTCACAGCTGATAAATGTCTGAGGTCAAATTTGAATTTAGGTCTTCCTGACTCCAGGCTTCTAGGCCACCTAGAGTGAACAAAGGAAGATAGAAAGGAAGAAGGCTGGGAAAGTAGACTGAAGCCAAATTATACAGGATCTCAAATGCTAAATTAAGAAGAATTGACTTCATTTCATAGTCAGTGCTAGGGTCATTGAAGATTTGAGAGGAGGAGCCAGTCAGAGCTACGCTTTAGAAGATGATGGCTGCATGTGGGGAATATTGTAGACTAGGGAAAGACTTCATAGAGGCAGTGGGGAATAGGGACCAGGAATGGGGAGGAATATCAGATTAAACTGGGGGACAGAGACTGCCAGGTTTGGGAAAGGTATTTCCTGAGAGCTGGTCCCATGACCCAGAGGTCAGGGTTATTGCACGTCAGGAAAGAATTTTCTAATTAAGTCGCATGGCTGAGAGTGATAAATAGGCAGTCTTGCTACTTAGCCCGGGGACAGAAGGCGCCCTCTGAGACAGCTGTTCCCCCAATGACCAGCATAGCCTCAAACAAAGGTACCTCGCTCTCATCTCTCTCTGATCACTCCCCCCTGTCACCATCCAAAGGAAGAGAAAGATTTCTTCTCCTCTGATCACAGCCTTGGGACCACCCTGTCTGTATTTCTTCCTCAGACCCCTGAGAGGAAGTCATCAGCAACAGCACATGATCAGGTCAACCCTTGTAGAGTACTTTGCTTACATCCCTTGAGAATGGGAGGAAATCTTGGAGTACACGGCTCAGTTACAGCATCCAACTTGACATATGAAGGCTGTTCTCCCATAGCTTAGGCACCTAAAGTCAAGTGACTTGGTTAATGATCCTCTCTTTTTCACTTGGTTTTGCTTGGAAGGAGAAAAAAAGGTGTTTGAAGTTTCCACTTTCTGCGCTTATGACCTTTCCTTAACATCATTGTGAACAGTTGTTTCTTCTTCCTTCCTTCCATTTTCACCATCTTTCTTTATTAAATTCCTTCCATTCCCCCCAAATAATATATTTAGGAAACTAAAGTCCAGAAGGTCGGGACTTTTCCAAGGACACAGATAGGAAATGACTGGTTATGTTTTTATAGAAAGAATACTGGTTTTGGAGTCACAGAATCTGAGTTTGAATGATTGCTCTTCTGCTTATGAGCCATCTAGGCAACCCTCCCCCTTCCTAGGCTTTAATTTCTTCTTCTAAAATATGAGAGAAGTTGGTCTAGGCCAGGAATGTTTAGCATTTTGAGAAATCAGGCCTCAGACACTTACTAGCTGTGTGACCTTGGCAAGTCACTAAACCCTGATTACCTCACACCCAAGGTCATCACCAGTCATCCTGATCCATATCTGGCCACTGGATCCAAATGGTTCTGAGGAGAAGAGATACTAGTGACTTAGTACAGCATCCCCTCACTCAAATCCAATTTACATGCTTGCCATGGCATCACCTCCCTAATAATGCTATGATATCATGGCCTGATATCATGGTCTTCTTCAAGAAAGAAGGAAAAAACACATCTTTCTACCTGTATGGCCTTCTCTCCTTGTGAAATCTCCTGACTGTTTCTGCTACTGGTTAGGCCTTCCATTTTGAAAAAGGCCTGGGGTCGACCATCCTCCATTCTTCTTGCTCTTTTTATGACTTTCTGGATTTCACCATGAGGAGGGGGGAATGGGGGGATAGGAACTTCCCTCTTTTTTTCAACTCCCTTTTATATATTATCTTCTACTATGTTGTTCAGTATTCAATTATATTTTCATGACCCCATGGACCATATTGTTCATGACAGAGATACTGAAGTAGTTTGTCATTTCCTCCTGTACATTAAGGCAAACATAGATTAAGTGATTTGCCTAGGGTCACACAGCTGGTAAGGGTCTGAGGTCAAATTTGAACTCAGACCTAATTGACTCCAGTGAGTCACCAAGCTATGCACCTCGCTCCCATACTAAATATTTACATGCTTTTTACAACTGCCTTTTGACTGACTCGTAGAACCACCCCTTTGGCAGTCTGGTAAAATCTTTGGAAGCCCTTCTCCAAATAAGTGGTTTTTAATGCATAAAATAAAAAATAGGGTTGCAAAGGAAGCTAATAATACTGAAATACAGTTATCAATATATGTTTTATATTATGTTTATATAGATATATTTTTACAAAAACATCAATATATATTTTTAAATTTCAGATCTTAGGTTAAGAAACCTTAGACTAGGAGAGTTGTTCAGACCCTTTTCAATTCTAACCTGATAATCCTCTGTCTCTGATGCTACCCTCATCCCTCTGCACCCCCTTCCTGCCTTCATGAGCAAGTAAAAAAAGTAAATGACAAAAGGAGGATTAGAACCCAGGTCTTCTGGTTCCCAATTCAGCATCCTTTCTACTGCTCCACACTGTTTTCCTCACCTTCTTTTTCAAAGTCTGGTACAATTCAGTTTAACAAAGATGTATTAAAACCTGGTTAGAGGGGCAGCTAGGTGGCGCAGTGGCTAGAACATCAGACTAGAGTGAGAAAGACTTTTTCTGGGTTCAAATGTGGCCTCAGATACTTTCTGGCTCTGTGCCTTTGGACAAGTCACTTAGCCCTCTTTGGCTCAGCTTCTCCATCTGGAAAATGAGCTGGAGAAGGATATAACAAACTCCAGATCTTTGCAAAGAAAATCCCAAATGAGGCCACAAAGAGCTACTACAGGGACAGCTAGTTAACACAGTGGATAGAGCACCAGCCCTGGAGTCAGGAGTACCTGAGTTCAAATCCAGCCTCAGACATTTAATAATTACCTAGCTGTGTGGCCTTGGGCAAGCCACTTAACCCATTGCAAAAAAAAAAAAAATGGTTAGAGAATGGAGAGAAAAAAATAACCACCAGAAAACATTTTCTGCTCTCAAGGTTCTTTCATTCTGGGGAATGCAAGAGAAATGGAAGAAGGACAGGGCGGGGGGGGGGGGGTAGTTAAGTGGTGCAGTGGATAGAGTTCTGGCCCTGGAGTTAGGAGGACCTGAGTTGGAGTCCCACATCAGATACATAATACTTACTTTGCTGTGTGACCTTGGGCAAGTCATTGAATCCCACTGCCTTGCTGAGAGAGAGAGAGAGAGAGAGAGAGAGAGAGAGAGAGAGAGAGAGAGAGAGAGAGAGAGAGAGAGAGAGAGAGAGAGAGAGAATGAGAATGAACTGGTGGTATGAGTTAGATAGATGGAATGGGGTCTTGATGTGATGAATAGAAAGCACTTCTAGGAGCCATGTGAATAATGTGCAAAGGAGTGCTGGAAAAAAGTCAATTCAAAGGAGGGACTGTTTGGCTAGATAGACTGTGATGACTGTGATGCTGGTGAAAGGATGTAATAGATAATTAAGCAGAAAATGGTAATAGGGCTCTGAGGTCTGAGGACTTCTGACCAGGGGAATGACATAGTCAGACTTGTGCCTTAGAAGGATCATACTGGGGGCTATGTGGAGAAAGGACTGTAGAAAGGAGAGAACCGAAAAGGAAAATATGTCACAATGGGCCTGGTCAGAGGTGAGGAAGACCTGAATTATGGGAAAGTCAGTTATGGAAGTAAACAGAAAGAGTAGTGTATATTGAATTTCCTTTACCTTCCATCTTTCTCACAACTAGGTGGCACCGTAGAGCACTTACTCCTAAACCTGGAGTCAGGAAGACCTGAGTTCAAATCCAATATGAGATACTAGCTTTGTGACCCTGTACAAGTCACTTAACTTGTTTGCCTCAGTTTCCTTAATTGTAAAGTAAGGATAATGACAGCACCTGTCTCTCAGAGTTGTTATAATTGTCTCTATAAAGCTCTTAACACAGTGCCTGGGCCTCAGTAACATATTTGTTTATTAATAAATTTACCCCTACTACTCTTCTTTTTTTATTAGCAAGGCAATGGGGTTAAGTGACTTGCCCAGGGTCACACAGCTAGGTAATTATTAAGTGTTTCAGGCCATATTTGAACTCAGGTCTTTCTGACTCTGGGGCCAGTGCTCTATCCACTATGCAACCTAGCTGCCCCCCCCCCACCTACTCTTCTCAAGGAAATTTGCTTAGTTTCCCCTTTGTTCAGTTAGACTACTCAACTCTTCCCCAAGCTACCCCATGGGACATATTCTTCACTTTCTCTTGGCCTCTCGGATTAAATAATATTCTTTTCACTATTTAAGCACTAAACTCCTACTTTGTTCTTATACCTTCCCTGAATAAGAATAATGCCTTCTATTTTCCTTAGACTTTAAGGTTTACAAAAGACTTTACATTATATTATCTCATCTGATACTCACAGAAATCCTGTGGAGTTTGTTGGGGTTTTTTTGTTTTTAATTTTCATGTTGTAGATTTGTAAATGAGGAAAGAGACCCAGAGATTACTTGACTAGTTCAGAGTCACATACATAGTCCGGGGCAGGATTTGAACCTAGACTCCAAGTTCAGACTCTATCTAGTACTCCATTACTGCGTCCTGACTAAAGAAAGTTATTTCTCCACAACCTCTCCCCTTCCAAACCCATAACTCCTGGCTTCACAAGTGACCTTATCCTTTCTTTGCACAAAATGTACACGCTTAATCTTATCTCAAACATGTTGCCCTTTGTTTATTCTGGTTCAAGGTTAAGGGTGTTTTCTGAGGCTATGGAACAGAGTGAAGCCAACAGGCCCATATGAGGATCCAAGCTTTCCTGACCTTGGCCTCATTGGCTCCATGCTCAAATAAGCAAGAATGAGAGCCGGAAGGAAGTGTCCTTAGCAAGCTAGTCCTGCCACCATCCTTGGACCCTTGCAGAAACTTGAAACTCATCAAGGGGCAATGGCCTGCCCAAGGTGGCTCAGGCAGTAACTGCCTCGAGCTCAGAGTTGACCTTAGATCCTCTGACACCAAATTGAGATTTCTTTCTATTATATGACACTGGACCAAAAGAGACTTAGAGTTTAGAATAGTGGGTCCATCCATAAAGATCCCCCTAGGCTACATATTGGCTTAATTTCAAAATGTAATATCTGTGTTTTAGTGTATTTTTATTTTTTATTAATTATTTCCTAGTTAATTTGGTTTCCCAGGTTTAATCTGATTGGGCTGTAGGGTACCTTAGGTTGTCTTGACCTTCCATCATCCTGTTCACAGGGACAGATGAGGATCATGAGGTACCTGACCTGGTATTTTGTCTTCTATTGCCCTTTCTATCCCTAAAACTATGATTCTGTGAGGATGAACTCATAGTTCTGACTCAAGGTCAGTTCTCTTTCCACTCCTCTCCTTTTCTCATAACTCAAAAATTATATCCCATGAAGATCAGTTCAATGAACTGAGAATGTTTAGTCCAGAAAAAGTAAGATTTAAGGAAGAAATAATAGCCATAATTCAAGTTGTTGGGGGTTTTTTTTGGAGGGGGAGGTAATTGGGTTTATGTCTTGCTCTGGGTCACATAGCTAAGCATGTGCCTGAAAGCCAGATATGAACTCGGGTCCTTCTAACTCCAGAGATGGTACTTTATCCGCTGCCCCTAATCAAATCTTTGGAGGGCTATCCCACCAGAGAGGAGCAGGCCTTGTGTTCTGCTTGGTCCTAGAGGTCAGAATCACAAGACAGGTAGAAGTTTCAAAGAGACAGATTTTGGTTTGATATAAAGGAAAACTAGAATGGACTTTCTCGTAGTTAATTCCAGCTCTTTGGAGGCATCTTTAAACAAAGGGCCACGTACCATCAGAAATGCTGGATGATAGGAGCAGCCAAGTGGTACAGTGGATAGAGCACCCGCTCTGGAGACAGGAGGACCTGAGTTCAAATACGGCCTCAGACACTTAATACTTACTTAGCTGTGTGACCTTGGGTGACCCTATTGCCTTGCAAAAATTCCCCCTCCGCCCAAAAAAGTTGGGACACTTGTTCAATTGCAGGTAGGTTCAAAGGTAAGTATCTAAGGCTGGATTAGAACATGGGTCTTCCTGTCTTCAGACCCAGAAGTGCCCTACAAAGGGAAGGTGACTTCTCCAAGGACACACAGAGGATGAGATGGTGGGAATAGAATAGCCAGAGAACAGAAGAGCCAGCATTCCAAAGTAGCTTCCAAATGCAGTGCCTAGGGACACACATCCACTCCCCCCCAATACAAGTACCTTACCTCTTCCCTTCTAAAAGAGGAAGACATGTAGACAAACTGGGGAAGAAGAGCTGAATTTCATGGGTTACCTTGTACAATTAAACTATACCCATGCTACTTTTTGCTAGGACTGTTTCCCCATAAAGCATGTGGAATCCCTATGTCTCCTTCCCTCCCACCCTTTCATCCTTCTCTCCCACTTCCTGGAACAGAGATGGGAATGAATCAGGTAATGACTAGACAACACTTAGAAAGAGGCCCTGGAAAGGATGGAGAATAACTGGAAAGTATCATTAGTCCATTCACTGTTGGGCTGTAAACACCTTTTGATTTCTAAGGTCCCTGGCAGATTTCTCCTCTCCCAGCCTTCTCTTTTTAACTGGCAAGGGCCCTGAAAGTGTCAGCTGGTGGCTAAGTACCGAGTAAATAAGATGAATAATGTCATTATCTAGCATCTTTTAAAAAAAAATTCTAGTCTGTCTGGCTCACTATGGCTTTATTCTGAGCTGACGCAGATTTCAGCTATCAATAAAAGGGAAGAGGACACTCTCCCATTTCTGATAAGAGTAATATCTTAAATTAAGACAGAGTGTTTGCCTTAGAACACCAAGGAAAGCTGTACTGTGGTTCCTGGTATAGAGAAGGTCAAGAGGGTTAGCAGCTCAGGGAAGAGATGTCTGCTCTCAGGTTTTTCCAGTCTCACAGGGTTGTTGTTTTTAAGTCTTGAAATACTAGATAAATAGGAGTTGTTTATTATTCTTTTAACATGTAGTCTTTTGCCCAAAAAAAACCTAATGAGATCCTAGCCTGAATGATTAGAGGCACAGTGTCCAGGATTAGGGACGCCCCAGCTGCTGTCCTCTGCCCTGGTCAGACCACACCCAGAATACTGCGTTCACTTCTGGTCTCTCCATCTTGGGCAAGATGTTGCCAAGCTGGAGTGTGTCTGGAGCAAGGGGACAAAAATCATGAGAGTCGAAGTCAGATGTATTTTATTAATATTTATATTATTTATTTGATGCTGTTTGTATTACTTGATTATCATATATAAAGTATATAATATTTATAAATAATATATGATTTGTAATAAGGATAACTCATATTTATATAGCAGTTAAGATTCACAAACCCTCTATATGTGTGATTTCATCTGACTTGCACAGCAGCTCTATGAGGGGCTTGTTCATATTTGGGTTCTTGTTGTTCATCCTTCACTTTGGAAGAGAGCCAAAGACATCAGAGTGATGTCTTGACTAGTTCATGAATTGGATTTAAGGCTTTAAGATAGAGGAGGACTGGGAAAGGCATTTTGCCAAAGGTGGGATTTCAGCTGAGATTTGAAGGAAGCCAGGGAAACCATAAAGCAGAGAGGAGGAGGAGGAGGTAGAACATTCTGTGAGGCTCAGAGACAGAAGATGGAGCATCCTGGGTAGCAGGAGGTCAGAATCACTGGATCACTGTGGACATTGGGGTGGGTAAAGTCTGGTAAGACTGGAAAAGTAGCTTATAAAGGGCTTTTTAAGTCAAACAGAGGATGAAATTTGATTCTGGAGTCACTAGAGAGTCTCTGAAGCTTATTGAATAGGTGGTTGAAATGGTCACTCTTATTTCCCAAGGAAGATCAATTCTATGAAAACTTGTTTATGGTATTACAGAAAGCTTCATTGGGGGTGTTGCATTCAGTCCTGGGCCCCATACTCTAGGAAGGACTTTGAAAAACTGAAAAGAACAGTGTTCAGAAAAGGGCTACCTGAATAATAGAATGGGTCACCTGGTCAAGGAGTGTGTCCCCTTTTCAGAAATCTTGAAATGAAGGCTGATGGACCACTTGTTAAATAGGTTGTGGAAGGGTTTCTTATTCAGCATTGGTTGGACTTCATGGTCTCTCAGGTTCCAAACAAGTCCACAAACCTGTGATTCTGTGGCTTTGTCATTCTGCTTTTGAATATTAGTTGGCTTAATGCAACTTTCACCACCCAGTGGTGTTAGAGATGTTAAAGACTGGAGGGTATGCTCACCAGGATGCTGTGTGTGTTGGGACTGTAAGTTTCCTGAGGGCAAACCATGCACAGACCAAAAACAACTGGTTTTATATAGCATTGCTTCTTCACATACCTTTTTATGAGGCAGCATTCTCATCTCTCCCACCAAGTATCAGCCTCAATGAAACAGCAAGGCATCCCAAGGGAGAGACAGGAGGCAGCATGTGTCTTGATTCTATGATACTGTGAATGCCTCTGGGCCTCAGTTTCCCCCTTATATAAAAATGAAAAGACTGGACTAGATGATCATTCCTATCTCTTCTAGCTCTTTGGTTATGGATCTTATCCTCTGTATCTAACACAATGAAGGGGTCAGTAATTTCTCACTGACCCAACTGACCCACCTCTCAGTATGGATTATTTGCCAGGAACTTCCCAGAGTTTATGAATATCCAGGCTTCCACCCACACAGACCAGGTGAAGGAAGGCTCTTCCCAGAACCTGGCTAACCTCCCTAAACAGGGATAGTCCCTTTCACCACTCCAAGAGAAGGCAGAGATATTATGGGGGGAGTGAAAGGAAGGCTTCCCTCTGCCCACCAGAGAGCGAGCAGCAAAGCTTGGCCAGGCCAGGGCACCAGCACACATCTTCCCTCCCACCCGGGTCTCTACAGGGTTTTACACATTGCTGCCTGGTTTGACTCTAGGCCCTGCTATAAAAAGCCCACCAAGCTGAGTGTGGAAGGAGTCACAGCAAAGTTGGGGGCAGAGGGGAAGCCCCATGTCTGGCTTTCTTTAAAATTAGCCTGGCAGAGCTTCACACGATGAAATGGGATGGGCCTGGGGAGCAGCCAGAGCTCAGCCCATAGGAAGCCTTTAGTTCATGCTTGCTGAATGACTTACTAACAGAGGGCAGGAGGGGCCTGGCTCCAGCCAGACTTGCCCATTCTCTGGAGCCAGGTGAAATGCTTTGGCCAGAGAACTCACGGGGTTTATGAAGGGCTCAATCCGTGCAGTGTTTCCATATGGATTCCATAAATTAAGCCTTGCCAGGAAACGAATGGTAAATTTATATGTCTGCTCACATGTGTGGCTCATTGACTCTTAAGAGCTTTCCAGTAGAATTCACGTCCCATCCATCTCACTTAGGCACTCGGGTTTTATAGGGCTAATCCCTAAAAAAAATTGGATCAACATGAAGTTTCTTTTTATACAGGCACCCTAGCCCTGGAACTCATAAATCAGGATGGAGGGCGTCCTCAATCCTCTGACCCTACTTCCCACTCCCAAAACCCTGCCCCAAGTTTAGCAGCCAGTCACCTCCAGGCTTGAGCAACACTGCCCTCGCTACCTCCCATTTCATATTGATTCTTGGTGCCAATTACTCCTTTGAAATATCTCCAGCAAAAGACCTTTTCTTTCTATTCCCTGCCACCTCCTTCTTCTAGGCTCAATTAAAAGAAAGAGGCAACTCTGATATAATAAAATTTAAGTATTGAATAATCTTGGAATGAAAGTCAAAAGACTTGGGTTTGAATCCCATTTCATGTGTTTCATGTATTAAAAAGAAACCTGATTCTGAGAAGGGGTCCCTAGACATCCCCAGCCTGCCAAAGAAGGTCGATGACAAAAAATCGTTAAGAACCCTTGGAGCAGATGATTGCTAAGGGCTCTTCTCTCTCTAAGTAATTCCTGTGGTTTTCCAGTTTGTCTCTTCCTTCCTTCCAGGCTTACCCTTCCCCACTTCAAATTCATCTTTCCAATAAGCACATTAATCTCTCAACAAAACCCCTTTTCTCATTTCTGATGACAGTTGAGGTAGTGTAGTGTAGTAAGAAAAAGTGGATTTCAATTCAAACAACCTGGGTTCACAAACCAGCACTGTTACTGATTCTTTGTATGACCCTGGATGAGTCAATTCTGATTTTCCTCATATGTCAGAGGAGGTGGTTGGCATCTCTAAAAGATGTCTAATATCTATTTTTGTTATACTCATTCACTAAGACTTGCTGAGGAGTGGAGCATGCTCAAGGAATCTCTGAGATTGAACAGAGATATCAGTATGATAGAATGAGATGGGGGGAAGGCTTTGAATATAGGCATATCCACCGCCTGGGGGGCAGCTAGGTGGTGCCATTTTACATAGAGTGCAGGTCTGGGGGCAGGAAGATGAGTCTTTGTGAGTTCAAATCTTGCCTTAGACATTTAATAGAACTGTGATCCTGGACAGAGTCACTTAACTTTACTTGCCTTGGTTTCCTCATCTGTCAAATGAGCTAGAGAAGGAAATGGCAAACCACTCCAGCATCTTTGTCAAGAACACCACAAATGGGGTGACAGAAAGTGAACAAAACTGACACCAACTGCCTCTGTTGTCTGAGAACCAACCCAGCTGAGTTTAGAGTGACATCCCTAATTTTATTATTCTGTTGAGGTCATAGCCACTAATGAAGGCTTTCTACCCCAGTGGGGAGGGATGCTCTCTCTCCTTTGGTGACAGCTTCATAGAATCATAAGATGTAAAACAAGATGGGACCTTAGAACTCATCTAACTCAATCTCTGTCATTTTAGAGATGAGTAAACCAAATATAGATAGAAGAGACCTGCTTGAGGGTCCATAGCTCTTAAGTAGACCAGCTCAGACTTAGGGTGTGATTCCAAATCCATTGGTCTTTTCAGGATATTACTCTTCATTAGAAGTAATATTAATTATAGTCATTTATACCTAGCAAATTAAGCTGTTAGCACTTTAAGTTTTGCCAGTCACCTTACATACATTGAAATCTGGGAACCATTGGGTTTAGCTGAACAAACACTGTCTGGCACCCAATAAATGCTCAATAAGTTCTTGCTAATTGATTGATTGGGCAGCTCAGTGCAGAGAGTGCTGGGCCGGGAGTCAAGAAGACCTGAGTTCAAATCCAACCTCAGACCCTCACCAGCTTCATGATCCCAGTCAAGTCACTTAATCTCTGTTTGCCTTAATCCACTGGAGAAGCAAACTGGTTACCCAGTGTCCTTGTCAAGAAAACTCCATGGACAGTATGGTACATGAAGAGTTGGACATGACTGAAAGACACTGAACAAATTGACTAATTGATTGATTGTAAGGCAAGTGGGAAGCAATTTAGGATGGATGAACAAAGCCTTAGCCCTAAGTGAATTCCGACCCATCCTTGATATTTTCTCAGCACTATGACTTTGAGAAAGTCATTTACTTCCCTGATCCAAAGTTTCCTTAGCTCAACAAGGAGATGGCCTCCCAGGTGCCTTCCGCTCAAGGGCTGCAAGTAATTACAATGAAAAGAATAGCTCTCCATGCTGCTTTTCTCACTTGTCCTTTAGCTCTTAGTCCTGGAAACGAAGAAGAATAAATGAAGACTCTCCAAGCATTTTCACAGACGTTATCTGACTTGACTCCTATAACAATGCTTCAAGGTTCTCGGCTTATAGATATAGATTATTCCAGCTTATGGATAATGAAACTGAAGCACAGAGAAATCAGGCTAATTGGCCAAGGTCACACAGCAAGTAAACAACATAGATGAAACTCAAACTCCAGCTCTCTGACTCCCAGGACCAAGATCTTTCAGCTCATGTCATAGATGTATAGGATCAAAGCTTTAGAGCCCAAAGGGACTTTAGACATCACTGAGACTCACCCCCTTCCATTACTGATGAAGAAACTGAAGCAGAAACTTTAAGTGATTTGGCCAAGGTTCTGCAATGATTTGAGATCACAGGTGGGATTTGAACCAAGCTCTTACTGATTCCAGGGTCAGGGATCTGAATACTACACCATAATGTTTGTCAAATATCTATCATTCTGTTCATTCAGTGAGGTTGCATGTTCCTTGGGATCAGAGACAGGCAATCCATCCAGCAGCAAGCATTTAATAAGTTCCTGCTGTGTTCTAATCTGGGGCAGCTAAATGGAACCATGCAAAGAGTTAGGAAGACTGGTCTTTCTGAGTTCAAATCTGATGTCAGATACATACTAGCTATATGACCCTGGACAAGTTTCTTAACTTTTTTAGCCTCGGTTTCCTCATCTATCAAATGAACTGGAGAAGGAAATGGCAAATCCACCCTAGTATCTTTGCCAAGAAAATCCCAAAAGGAGCACAAAGAGTCAGACATAACTGGAAATGGCTAAACAACAAAAATATTTCAAGTTGGTAAATAAACATTTATTAAGAGCCTACTATGTAGGGGCAGCTAGGTGGCGAAGTGGATAGAGCACCTGGAGTCAGGAGGACCTGAGTTCCAATGTGACCTCAGACACTTAATAATTACCCAGCTGTGTGACCTTGGGCAAGCCACTTAACCCCATTGCCTTGCCCCCCAAAAAAAACTTTTAAAAAAGAGCCTACTCTGTGCTTAAGTAGACACAATACTAGTACTAAGTGCTAAGGTGACAAAGGCAATTCCTTCTCTTAAGAATCTCACTGTCTAAGGAGGGCGAAAGGTGATAAACTACCGTGTACAAACAAGATTTTGATATATATCTATATGTATATTTATTATATATTTGTACATCCACACACATCCACACAAACACACAGGGTAAATAGGAGATAGTCTTCAGAGGGAAGGTACTAGAATAATTGTTCATCCTTGGTTTTGTGGGAAAAGGTCAAGTATTGGGGATACAAACGCAACAGTGAACTCTTCCCCTCAAGACATCCTCTTAGAGGAGAGAGGATTAGGCATGTTCACACATAAATACAGGATGTAAACAGCATAATTACAAAGGAATGGGAGAGTGCACTAAGAAATGGAAAGAATCATGGAGGACTTCTTGAAGGAGGTGACATAATAAAGGGGGATTAAATTTTCTTGTCTTTGCTACTTTAAAAGACAAAACCTGGAGCAATGGAAGGAACTTTCATGGAAGTAGATTCAAACTCAATTTGGGGGAAAAACTTCCTAAGAATTTCAGCTGTTTTCAAAGTGGAAGGAGTTGCTGGGGGCCTGGAGGGCCCCAGGCAGGAGCAGGCAAAGGACATTGTCAAGGTGACTGTGCATCATACAAGTTTGACCTTCAAGTTCCCTTCTGACAAAGAGATTCTGTGATTCTGATCCTCAGGGCCCTGTTGGTGTCAGTCAATATATTCTTTTGATCTTTCAACCCAGTATCTTGTGCCATGTATATCTGCAGTGCTATATAATTAATATATTGATATCTAGAGGCCATATAGTGATGGAGGAGAGGTCCCAAGTTTGCCAGATTCCCTTGCATGAATCTGATAGATTTATTTAACTTCATTGTCAAAATGAAGGAGTTAGACTGAGGTCTCTAAGGGCATTTCCTATTCTAAGTCTATAATTCTTTGATGAGCTGGAGTCACTACAAGATCCTCAGTCATCAAAGGAAAAAAGAAAGATTCGCTTCTACTGGGCTCCCTTTCTCCCTTTTCTTTCTCCTGACTCTCTTTCCCCTGACCCTGATAGCCAGAATCTGTCTGAGCTGTGGGACTACTCATGCAGGTTAGATGAGGCAAAAGTCACCATCTCCATTCTTTCAGGTAAGATGGAGGACACCTAAACTTAATACTTGCTTTGCCCCTGCCTCCTAAGGTCCACCTGACTCTTAACCCCTGCAGACCCTTGGCGCTATTATCTCACCTACCCAAGGTGCCCTAAGGACCTCTGGGCCTGGCCAGCAGCCCTTCTGTTTCACCCTTAGCATTTAGGGGAGTATTCTGTCTGCCCTATTGGACTTTAATATGTTATCTCTTCCAAATAGAATGCAAGCTCCTTGAGAATGTTTTCTCACTTTTTCTGTTTGTATCCTTAGAGATTATCACAATGCTTTGTACATAATAAATTAGTAGTTTAATGGATTTTTTCTCATTCATACATACATACACTGAACTTACCAAGACATAGAAACCTAGAAACTTAATAGATGCTTCCTCATTTATGCATTCATTCAAATGCTGGACTTAACAGGGCAAAGTAACCTAGTAACTTAATAGATGTTTTCTCATTCATTCATTCATTCATTCATTTATTGGACTTACCAAGATATAGTAACCCAGTAACTTAATAAATGTTTTCTCATTCATTCATTCATTCATTCAGTAAATCATTCCTAAACTAGAACTTACCAAGACTTAGTCTACTTGTAACTTAGTAGATGCTTTTCTCATTCATTCATTCATCTATACAATGACTTTTCAAGGGTAGTAACCTAGGAATTGAGTAGATATTTTCTCATTCCGTAAGTCAGTCAGTCTTTCTCTTTCATCATTCATTCATTCATTCATTCATTCACTAGACTTACCAAATCCTATTATTTAACCCAGAATCTCAGTAGATGTTTCCTCATTTATTCATACACTGGACTTACCAAGACAATTTAGAAAGATTTTTAATAGTAAGGGTATGAAACAGAAGGGTATTCCAGGTAACTAAGTTTACCAGAAAACTCACTTAACTGGCACTGATCTCTAAGCTCATGCTTGTATATTGTTTAGCTATTTAGGATTTCTGATTCTTTGGAGGAGAACCTCCTTGTGCAATTCAACTAGTCAGTGAAAGCAAGTCAGATGACCAAATATGAAATGGTGGGGCTAGAAACGCCAAAGTGGAAACCCAGGAGTATCTCAAGGAAAAAATTTTAATGAAAGGATAATAAATCTTTGACTAAAAGGGACCTTAGAAGACATCTTTAGAGATAAGGAAACAGGCACAGAGGCTTAAGCAACTTACCCAAGCCTACACAAGATCCTCAGTCATCAAAGAAAAACTAAGTAATGTTGATTATACAGTATATAACAGAGTTGGGATTCAAACTCAGGTCTTCTGGCTCCAAATCCAACTTTCTTTCCACTAAATCTGCCTCAGTAATAAATAGAAAATGGGAGTTGCCTGATGCCCAATTTCTGCTGAAGGAGTCTAAGAAATTAAACTAACAGAAAATAATGACAGATTTCTGTTCCTTCATTTTACTAATCATCTTAGGTGAGATTAAGTGTCTTGTGACTTTGAGAGTCATTGAAATACTCTGGCTTTTCTGTCATTCACTGATTGATTCATTTATCCAGTAGTCATTTATTAAGTGCCTACTGTATGCAAAGTATTGTGTTGGATATTGGGGGAGATTTGAAGATAACTTAAGACTTCACTTCTTGGGGTGGCTAGGTGGTGCAATGGATAGAGCACTGGCCCTGGAGTCAGGAGAACCTGAGTTCAAATACAGTCTCAGACACTTAATAATTACCTGGCTGTGTGGCCGTGGGCAAGCCACTTCACCCCATTTGCCTTGCAACAACAACAACAACAAAAACTTCACTTCTTCACCCCTGTTCTTAATTGGATCCATCCTTTCAAAGGATGTGGTTTTGTGGAGTCCTTTCAGACATATCTGATTCTTCATGATCCCATTTGGTGTTTTCTTGGCAGATGCCAGAGTGGTTTGCCGTTCCCTTCTCCAGCTCATTTTGCAAATGAGGAACTGAGGCAAACAAGGTTAAGTTGACTTGCCCAAAGTTGCATAGCTAGTAAGTGTCTGTGGCCATATTTGAACTCAAGTCTTCCTGACTCCAAGCTGCTGTGCCACCCATTGCCTGTCAAATACAATACAAATTCCAAAATCTAGCAGTGAGAAACTTTCGCCATCTGTTTAAAATCTACTTCTCTACTCCTATTTTATACTCTTCTTTACATTGCACTGGATAGAATGCAGACTTTGACTCAGGATAACCTGAATTCAAATTCAGCCTGGGACATTTATTATATGGCCCTTGGCAAGTCACTAAACCACTGTTTGCTTTGGATGTAAATAAATAGCACTTATTTCCCAGTGTCGTAATGGGAATCAGACAAGATAACATTTGTAAATCCCTTAACACATTTTCTTGCGTATCATATATAAAAATATTGTGGGAGAGGAGCTTTTATAATTCAAAGAGCATTGGAGTTGAGGATCTGGGTTCAAATATTGCTTCTGATACTATCTGGATGACCTTGGTCAAATCACATAAGCTGCCTTAGCTTTGGTTATTTTATCTGTAAAACAAGATGGTTAGACTACAAGACCTCACAGGGCCCTTCCAGCTTTCAATATATGATCCTCCCCACCAACCCTGACCTTGCCTTTTATAGATGAGAAAACTCTCCAATGAAAGAAAATTGTTTTCACTACTAGCTAAGCAGAGCCAAGATTTCAAACCCAGCATACTTTTTACTCCATATCCTTCTGATTGTCCTCTGTTCTCATGTCTAAAGAGTCTTCCTTAGCCAAGTAAATTATAACTTGAGGGTGTCCAGTTGAGTCTTGAAGTGGGATTGAAGACACCCTGGAGCCAAGGATGATAGTGGTACCTGGGTATAATATCAGGGTGTAAAGAATCCTGGGATTGATCATGTCTGATCATCTCCATTTCTTACAGGCTTCTTCCTCTAACCTTGAGACATTGATTGCTACAAAGCCACCTATTAAGGACATAGGGGCACCAGACAACCAGGACAGAGCCAGCAGGACAGTGCAGGAGGCCACCTCCAGCTCTGACCCATGCCCGCTGAGTGGACCGGATACAGAGAATCCCGACGCTGGAGCCATAAGTAGGTGTCTTTTCACATGTTTCTTGGGTAGAGAGTAGGCCTGGGCTACAGTGATAAGGGTCCATAATTACAGATTACTGTGAGCACATGGCCAGTGACTGGAGGCTGATTTTTGTAACTCTAGACTCAAAGGTCTTAGCCTGTTTATTACTAGATCAGAAGGGAGCCTCACTCTGGGAGAACCCAATGCACCCCTTCCTCCTACCCCCTGGATCCAAAGCATTTAATTTGATTTATATTTCAGTGTTTCTTCCACGGTATGAGGTAACCTAATCACCGACCCCTCCCCATCCCAATTTCCCTGGGAAAATCCCAAAGTAACTATTGAGGCCATAAAATGAGTCTCCATTAGTAAGGGCTTTGGAGGAGGCAGCTGGAGGTGGAGACTTATGTCTCCTTCCTGGCCAAGACTGGAGTTAAAATCCCTGCCTTTGCTGCTATGCATTCTCTCCCCCAAGTAGTGTTTGTTTAGCAACAGGAGCTGGTGCCAGTGAGCAGAAGGGGGACCAGGAGCGGGTCTTGAGGGTGGTCTGGGAGGCCTACAACAGCCAAGAGGTGATGGACCATAACGCACCACTCAGATCAACTCTGAAGGGGTCAGTTTTGAGGACCCACTAAGTCTTAAGGCCCCTCCTGGATCTCAGGTGTGATGGATGATAGAATTTGGAAATCTTTGAGAAGTGCCATACCAAAATTCTGACCTTTCTGGTATAACATTAACCACTGGATGGGAGACAAAATTGGAATGGGAACCATATAGATTTGTAGATGTAGGGATGACTGTGCCATATGAGTATGAGATGGTGTAGAGAAGATAAAATTTACTACTGTCCCTTTGCCAGCCACTGACACTTCTATGTACTAGCTAAGGGTTTGAGTGGGCATTGGGTTCAATTGGTGAAGCAACAGAGAAGGGTAGCAGTAACCAGTAGCCTACATGCTAATGAAAGCAGTTGACTGTATTGTAGAATCATAACATTAGATCTTGCAAGGATTTTAGAGGTCAGCTAGCTCAGCCTTCTTGTATTTATTTTTATTTTAATTTGTGGAATAAATATCATAGTAAATAAAAAAGGTGATTGCACATGAACCTGCCGACAAGGAAATTGAATCCCTTAGAGCTTAAGAGCCTTGCCCACAGTCACACAGGGAGTAAATAGTGGAGCAAGAATATAAACTTGGTCACATAGTAAGGTTCTCTCTCTGTCTCCCAAAATCTAGATGTCCCAAAGACATCTCAAACTCAACATATTCAAAACAAAATTCATCTCTCCTGCACCCACCCTTGCTCTAAAGTCTTTTAGAGGCAGATAGGTTTGTGTGGATAGGATGCTGCTCTGGCATCAGGGAGGCCTGTGTTCAAATCTAGCCTTGGAATACTTGGTTGGCAGTTGTTCTTTATTCTTGAAGAAAACCAAAATGATAGCTCTTGTTGGAGTCAACATACCATATGGTCAATGATGGCTGAAAGGATCAATGTAAGCTTGCAAGGCTGTACTATAGGTCTGGTACAAAGAGTCCACATCGACATTTGGAGGGGAGATGTCTCGAAATTTGCTCATTTCCCATTTCTTTTGCTCTACTACAATTCTGCTTTGCTCATAAGGCACCGTGCTTTTTTGATACAAGATACATCATGCAGTTCAGTCCTTTATCAGCATCTCTCGTGTCATGTCATTCTTTAGAGAGACCTTGAGAGTGTCCTTCTATCATTTCTTCTGCCCAGCAGGTGAGCACCTTCCTTATGTGAGTTATGTGACCCTGGGCAAGTCATTTTAACCTCTGGATGACCTGCTTTCCTCATCTGTAAAAGGAAAATAATGATAGTCTCCCCCTCCCAATGTTGGTGTGAGGATCAAATGATATTAAAAAAATGTTTTGAAAACCTTAAGCTAGTTATTAGGGTTGTTATTGTTAAAGTCATTACCGTTCTCACAGATTGACATCCTTGATTTTTCCCTCTTCCTCATCCCTCATTTGTGATCATTTCCCAAGTCTTATTCATTTTATCCTTATAAAACCTCCCATCTGTACCCATTTTTTTCCACTCACAGGGGCTATAATTCTAATTCAGATTCTTTTAATCTTTCTCCTTTTTTATACAGTAATCCCCCAATTGATGACCTTACTTCTAGTGTCGCCCCTCTCCAATCCATCCCCCATATAGCTATCAAATTAAAATTCCTAAAATAAGTCTTCATCGTGTTACTCCCCTACTCAAAAATATTACTGCTAGGATAAGATTCAAACTCCTCAGGCTGGCATTAAACCATATCAGGTCCCAATTTTCCTTTCCATACTGAGTTCAGATCACAGGTGGACTAGTTGCTCCTTAAATTCAACATTCCATCTCCTTACTCTCACATGATCTGTCTTTCAGACTGGAATGTGCTCTCTCCACATGTGTTTCTTGATTCCTGTCCCTTCCTATCTCTCCCTTCACCTTGTTAGTATCTTCTCCTACCTCCCTTATCTTCCATTTATTTATCTATTTACATGTCGTATCCCTCCCCCTTCTAAACTATAAGTTCTTTGAAGGCAAAAACTGTTTCATTTTTATAGCTCTTTATACTCTCAAACTCTAGCAGAGGATCTTGGGAAAGTTGCATGTTAAGAAGCTAGCCATTAAGGGATTCAATTCAACAGAGGCAAGAACAGGCAAGGGACCTGGAGTCAGGAGAGATCTGGGTTGGAATCCCAGCTCCAACACTTTCAAGCTGGGTGGGCATGAGCAAGTCATTCATTTCTCTGAACCTCCTTTTCCTCCTCTATAAAATATCTGTGAAGAACCAAACACTTAGGACACATGAAATGCTTAGGCACCTTCAAACTTCTTTATCAGTATTAGCTACTATTATAATGGACCACCCAACCTAGCCAAGCTCTTAAGCCAGGGTCTTGTCTTTGTTGGCAAAAGAAGTTTCCATAAAATTGTACTTTGCTGTTCTTGAGTCTATTTATCAATCTTGTCTTCCCATTACCTGATCTTCTACTTAGACTGGTAACCCTACCATCCCATGAGGGACTGTCTGTGGCTGGAATTGTTCACCTTTCTGAACCTTTTGGCAACCTTTACGAACCCTTTTCAGAATCATGTTTTTTTTAGTGATTGAAGGAAATTCTAAATTTCAGTGAGAGACTAGTAAAAATAAAGATAGACTTCTTTCCCATTCAGATTCATAGATCCTCTGAAATTTGCCCATGAACCCTAGGCTTAAAAAGCCTGGTCCATGACAAAGACCACAGTTATCTGCCTTCAAAACAGCTTGCATCTATCTCTGCTCTGCCTTGCTTCATTGCTCATCATTTGACCACTTCCTGTCCACTCCCTGGAGACCAATTTCTTTCTGTCTCTGTCCCTTTCTCTGTCTTTCTGTCTGTCTGTTTCTCTCTATCTCCTCTGACTCTTTTCTCTCTCTCTTCCTTCCTATTATCTCCTCATCACTCCCCTCTCTCATTTTGTCTTCTCTCTTGCCCCTGTCTCTCTCCTTCTCTCTTTGTTGTTGTCTCTGTCTGTCTCTCTTTCCCTCTCTGATTCTGTCTTTCCCTGTCTCTTTCTGTCTCTGTCTTTGTCTCTCAATTTCTGTCACTATCTCTGTCTCTGTTGCTTTGTCTCTCTGTCTGTCTGTGTCTGTGTCTCTTTCTCTGTCTTTCTGTCTGTCTGTTTCTCTCTATCTCCTCTGACTCTTTTCTCTCTCTCTTCCTTCCTATTATCTCATCACTCCCCTCTCATTTTCTCTTCTCTCTTGTCCCTGTCTCTCTCCTTCTCTCTTTGTTGTTGTCTCTGTCTCTTTTCCTCCCTCTCTGATTCTGTCTTTCCCTCTGTCTCTGTCAGTCTGTCTTTGTCTCTCTATTTCTGTCACTGTCTCTTCTCTTCTCTTCTCTTCTCTTCTCTTCTCTTCTCCTCTCCTCTCCTCTCCTCTCCTCTCCTCTCCTCTCCTCTCCTCTCCTCTCCTCTCCTCTCCTCTCCTCTCCTCTCCTCTCCTCTCCTCTCCTCTCCTCTCCTCTCCTCTCCTCTTCTCTCTCCTCTCTCTCTCTCTCTCTCTCTCTCTCTCTCTCTCTCTCTCTCTCTCTCTCTCTCCATACTCTGCTTCTCTGAAAGCAGAGCACCCAGTAGGAAAGCTGAAACCTGTACCCCAGGATTCATCCCAGTCTAGTTCCTCGTCACTCCCAAATGACTGTCAGTTAAGATGGGCTGCATTGCTAGGGAAGATGGAGAATGCAGTTTGGAGTTGGAATCTCCCCATCCCGTCATCCATCCTCCCCAAAGGCGGGGGGGGGGGGGGGGGGGCAGCTAGGATCAGACCATCAACAAGGCCAAAGGTCAAATTATCCATAGCTCTTATCCCAGTAACTAGACAAAGATGTCTCTGAGCTCTTGATGGTGATCCCTGCCTGAGAGACCCTGCCCTCGGAGTAGTAAAGGATCTTAGGCAATAGGGCTGTATGTGGGGAAGGGAAGCATGGAACCCAGTTTAAATTAAAAACTGTTGCTCCTTTCCATCTCATGTAATTTTAGATCTGTCCTCCTAGCAGCTGCCCTTGAGCAGGCTTGTAAGAGATGCTGGTCCCTTATTGTGTTGAATTGGTCAGAAGTTTGAGGAAAGTTGAAGTCAATATTTTTTGAGTACTTCAGTATGGACAGCTAGATGATGCCATAGGAGATAGAGTGCTGGTCTTGAAGTCAAATCTGGCCTCAGATGCTCACAAATTGTGTGATCCTGGACAAGTCACTTCACCCTGTTTGCCTTAGTTTCCTCATCTGTAAAATGAACTAGAGAAGGAAATGACAACCACTCCAATATCTTTGCCAAGAAAATCCCAATGGGGTTATAAAGATTCGGACACAACTAGAATGACTGAATCACAAAACTTACTTTGGTGTGGCAGACGCTATCCTAGATAATACATAGGGAGGGCAACCACAAAACAGGAGCCCACATTTTACTAGAAAGATACAACCTATGCAAAAATAAATCTAATGCCCTGAAAAATGGTATTCTTCAGAACCTGATATTTTATAACTACCTATCAAGCAGCATCACTGGGAAAATATGGCTGTTAGGAAAAATGGGCTTTTGTTACAGACAGAAGCTCAGGGTCAGAAAAAGTATCTTTGCTCATTGTCCATTCAGAGTGTCTTCCTGAGAAATACATGTCTGTGGACAAGCTCTATAGGTTATCAGTTCAACTATACATTGCAGTCTTGACAATAGGCATTCTTCATTCCCTTGGTTTTTCCTATAGGGAGAATAGGGCCAAACACTTTTGAATGATTGAGCCTTACTGTGGAAGATGTCTTGTGTTCTGGATCACCCCAAGGGTGATGGAGAGCCTTTCATCACTGTGGTAGATTCTGCAGGCCAGAATTTAAGAAGCTATGTCCCTCAAGAAGTAGGTTCAATGATAATAGAGAAATGGAGGATAGATTGTTTAGTGAGAAAGAGGAGAGCTTAATCAATCAACAAACTTTTATTAAACAAGATATGCTAAGCACTGTGAGGTCACTGGAAATACATATCTAAGGAAGAAATATTCCTTACAATCAAGGAGAAAATCAGTGAACAGTCTGTGCAATCCAGTAGAATCCATGATACATTGAGAGGTTATAAAGTTAGGCTCTTATGGGGCGGCTAGGTGGTGCAGTGGATAGAGCGCCGGCCCTGGAGTCAGGAGGACCTGAGTTCAAATCCAGCCTCAGACACTTAATTACCAAGCTGTGTGGCCTTGGGCAAGCCACTTAACCCCATTTGCCTTGCAAAAAACCTAAAAAAAAAAGTTAGGCTCTTAACATATTGGATGAACCTCCTGTGCAAAACATCTTGGGAAGACACGAATAGGTTGGGATATGCTTTCCTGGAAAGAATAAGGGGAGGGGAAAGGAAAAGGAACATCAATGAAATGATAGGTCTATTCAAGTATCAAAATAGCAGGAAAATTGAGTAGGGTGGGGACAAGAACACACAAACAACAGGAAATTGGGGAAGATCTCTTTGAGGAGGTGGCTCCCTAAGCTGAATCTTCAAGGAGGATAGGAATTCCAAGAGGCATTGGTGAAGATAGATTGCACTGCCAAAAGAGTAAAAGTAGGAAAATGATCAATTGACAAGCATTTATTAAATACCTACTGCATACTAGGCACCTGGCTAAGTAAGCATTGGAGATACAAAAACAAAAGTGACAGTTTCTCCCCTCAAAGAGTTTCCATTCTAATCCAAACAGGGTGGTGACTGTGATATTTCTGGTTGTGGAGTAGGCTGAAGGGAGGGGAATTAAGAGAACTCTGGGGCCGAGAAGAAATCTAGGGCTCAAAGGTTGATATCTACCAGCTCTATCATGCCACTGTGACTGTTCAGTTGTTCAATGGAAGGGCAGGCTGTCTGAGATGATAGTGAGTTCCCTGTTCCTAGAGGTATTCTAGTAGCTATCCCATCTGTCACAGATGGTAGAAGGGGGATTCTTCACTTTATCACTGAATATTAATACAGAAAGGTACCTTTTTGGTTATCGGGTTCAACTCAGTTATCTCATAGGTAAAGAAGGGAGCTGGCCTCAGAGTCACAGAATTATGGATAACGTTAGAATGGGAATCCAGATGTGCTGACTCTCAAATGCAAGATAACTTGCATTTGCAAGGTTTTAAACTTTAAAGTTTAAAAAGCTCATTCCTCATAACAACCCTGTGATGTGAATAAGCTCAGAGAGGTTGACTTGCCCAGGTCACAAAGCCAGTCATGTCAGAGCCTGGATTAAAACCCAGTTTTTCTAATTCATTGCTACTCTTGCAACACCATGATGCCATTCAAAGACTGTAGAGTGGGGGGCTGCAAATCCTTCTCGAGTTCCTTCCAAGTCGAAAATCCTCTGATATAATTCCTTGATACGTCCTGTAAGCAGAAGGTTATGTACTCATCGTCCTTGTAGAAGGGGTTCTCCTGCCCCCAACACATGAACCTTTTTTCCTGCAACTCAGATCTAAAAGAAGTCAC